>NC_045450.1:69438179-69470926 GCF_002776525.5 Piliocolobus tephrosceles
CTAGAAGGGGCCAGGCTTCTCTCTTTCTCTCACTATTCACTCTTCCTTTTGACTCTCTTTCCTTTTCTCCCCCTGATCACAATTCCTCCTCAACTTGCTGGGTCTCAGACGGGATGGCCATGGGCACCACGTGCTCATGGGTGTCTCCAGCCCTGTCCGTCCCCTGCCTGGAATGGAACGTCTGAGTCCTCAGACTCTGCAGCCAGCCAGTGTCCAGCCTGGCTCCCTGGAGTCTGGCACCCAGGTCCCAGTGGGTGGCCAGCAGTTCCTCTGCCTTCTCCCTGCACCTCTTCCCCTGGGGGCTCTTGTGGGGAACATCACTGGGCAGGGGCAGGGGCTGGGCATTGCTTGTCTCCTGGTCAGGGCCCCAGTGTGAGACACACACCCCTCCCCGACTTTGCAACCTGCCGTACCCCAGGACCTGGGCCTGGGTTGCTCTCCCCTGCCATCCTGAATCCTCACCCCCTAACCCATTCTTTTTTGAGATGCAGTTTCACTCCATTGCCCAGGCTGGAGTGCAGTGGCACAATCTCCATTCAGTGTAACCTGCGCCTCCCAGATTCAAGTGATTCTCGTACCTCAGCCTCCCCAGTGGCCGGCTTACACCACATCCAGCTAATTTTTGTATTTTGAATAAAGACGGGGTTTCGCCCTATTGGCCAGGCTGGAAGCATGTTCTGATCTTGGAAATGAGGTCACTGGACTGGTTAGAATGACCTGTAGAATGAGCAGAGGAACACTTTTTAAGAACTGCTGTGATGGTGGCGCCCGGGAGAAGCAATCTCGCACACGAACTTTCAGCCGGTTCTCCGCGCTCCTGTCAGGCGGGCTTGCAGGTGTGAGTGACACATGGCTCAGCCCGGGCTAGTTATCTGGGCTGCTGCTTACGAAACTAGAGTGGTGACATGCAGTCCCCCCTTGAAATTTTAGAATGGAGATGTCTTGTGGGAAAGACAAATTAGTAAAACCCCCAAGTCCTGCGAATTCTACTGACGGTTGCTTTGAAACAAAACTCTTAGCCCAGTCAGTTAGGTCTGTGAGGTGAAGATCCAGGACGGAAGTCTCAAAGTGAACTTGGGATCTGGGGGACATGCTGCTGTCATGGGTGCTTCCTGCCCTTTCACAGGATGGCTGTGACTTGTGCAGTACGGGATGAAGCTGTGCCCTTGGATTCACTGTGTCGCTGGCTTTCCACCGTATAGGCCCCGCAGTCTTGCTGTCCCTGTGCTGTTCAGTCTCTTCCGGGGTCCCTTCACAGAGAATTTCTTTGTGCAGAGCCCAGGAGTCTGACTGGTGGCCTCAGTCATAAGCACTGTCCTCTAGCCAGCCAAGGTCCCTGGCCCAGAGAGGACTCAGGCCTCCTGCCGTCATTTAGCCCCTCCACGTGACAGCTGCAACTAGGACTTGCTGATGTTTGACCTTGTTTTAGTGCTGACATTTCCTAGCAGCGAAGTCTTGCGCCTCTCCTGGTTCCTGTTATTTCGTGCCACTGATGGTGGACGCAGCTCAGCAGGCTTCCCCATCATCCCTCCTGAAACGCCGCCGGACTGCCGCCTTCCCCAGGCTGATGTCTGCTGCTGGCCAGGCAGACCTCGGCCCCTCTGCTCCACAGAAGTGGGGGATCTGGCTGTCTTTTAATGTTTTCGTGACATCTTCGAACAGATTTTTTTTTTTAGGCCTTTGACTAAGTCTTCTTGGTTATAGGATCTTTTTTTAAAGTAAATAACAAGTTGTGTGTGTGTGTGTGTGTGTGTGTGTTTTCTGTTAAAACATTATAGAAAAATGGAAAAATGTTTTAAAGGTAAACGCGTAACTACCAGCGCTATCTCCGCAGTGCCCCACCACAGCTCCACGCCCAAGCGACCGTGATTAGCAGTCCCAGTGTCCCTCCTGCCGTGTGGGCCCGCACAGGGAGATCGTGTCCCATGTCGTTGGGATAAATGGGCCACGGAAGGCCTAAGGACCTTGTTTTCTCATTTAATATACCACAAGTATATTCCTGCATCACCATTCTTAATCTATTCCATGAAAAAATAAATTGTGTTATTTTCATATAGTTTACTCCTCAGTCATTTCTTCTAGTGGCCATTAAGGTTTTCCATTTTTTCTCTGTTACAAATGACATCATAATCTCTGTCCAAGATTCAGATCATCTCTTCAGGACAGTCTAGAATTAGATCAGCCAGATCCAAGGGCATGAACCAGGTCTCTAAGTCTGTACAGCTGATGGCTGTGTAGGAGTGTCTTTGTGAGGTGTGGGACATTTTAAATATGTCGTGAATACATGTACATGCACACGTGTATCTGTCTGACCTACCCTTACCTTGCAGTTATATAAAGTTTTTATGATGGATTGCATGCATGTTTGAATGGAAATAGCATTGGTTTGTGTGATGACACCTCTCTGTCCCACCTGCTTTGGAGAGGGGCTTCACACATAAGATGCATCCCTGGAGGGAAGTCGGCAGAGACCTGTGGTGATTTGTGTGCAGTGCTGTTCTCACTCTGCCGCCTGCTGGGCTCTCTTGCAGTGGTCTACCATCACGGCAACAGTGCGACGGGCGGCCATTACACTACAGACGTCTTCCAGATCGGTCTGAATGGCTGGCTGCGCATCGATGACCAAACAGTCAAGGTGATCAGCCAGTACCAGGTGGTGAAACCAACTGCTGAACGCACAGCCTACCTCCTGTATTACCGCCGAGTGGACCTGCTGTAAACCCTCTGTGCGCTGTGTGTGCGCCCAGTGCCCGCCTCGTAGGACGCCACCTCACACTCAACTTCCCGCCTCTCTTTAGTGGCTCTTTAGAGAGAAACTCACTCTCCCTTTGCAAAAGTGGGCTAGAATGAAAAGGAGATGCCTTGGGGTTCGTGCACAACATAGTTTCTGTTGACTCTTCCAAATCAAAATCACTTGGTTGAAACAGACTGTCGCTTGATTTTAGAAAATCCACAAAAACCCCTATTTCTGAAATAATGCTGATTCCTGAGATAAGAAAGCGGATTTGATCCCCAGTCTCATTGCTTAGTAGAATAAATCCTGCACCAGCAACAACACTTGTAAATTTGTGAAAATGAATTTTATCTTTCCTTAAAAAAGAAATTTTTTAATCCATCACACTTTTCTTCCCTACCCTTTAGTTTTTGATAAATGATAAAAATGAGCCAGTTATCAAAGAAGAACTAGTTCTTACTTCAAAAGAAAAATACACATAAAAAATAAGTTGCTGGTTCCTAACAGGAAAAATTTTAACAATTGTGTGGAGAGAAACTGCTTACGTACACATTGCAGATCAAATATTTGGAGTTAAAATGTTAGTCTACATAGATGGGTGATTGTAACTTTATTGCCATTAAAAGATTTCAAATCGCATTCATGCTTCTGTGTACACATAATGAAAACTGGGCAAATAATGAAGATCTCTCCTTCAGTCTGCTCTGTTTAATTCTGCTGTCTGCTCTCCTCTAATGCTGTGTCCCTAATTGTACACAGTTTAGTGATATCTAGGAGTATAAAGTTGTCGCCCATCAATAAAAATCACAAAGTTGGTTTAAAGGTGTGCGTGCTTCTTTGAATGCAAATGCCTTTTCGGGTAACGAATTCACGGGGGCACGAGTTTGCCTCCAGAATTAAAACCCGCCCTCAGTCAGCTCGACGTGTTTGTGGAAGCTGAACCACCACTCAGGTTATGTTTGTTTAGTATTTTCAAATGGATTAAGTAGTGGTTTGGGTAAATGAAAGTTTTGACTCTTCGATTGGCAGAAAGGAGGTGGTTTTTTCCCCTTCCCCTCCTCATCCCTTTAGCCCGGCATTTTCAGTATCACCGAAATAGTTGCTGTAGATCAAGGCTAAACGTTCGTCAACTGAGTGCCACTGGGGTGGCTTAGCGATGCCTCTAGACGCCACACTCAGTAGTGGGAAGGAAGCCTGAGATGGAAGACATGGAGAGAGGGACGTCACGTGAGAGGGTGCCTGTGCCTCGGCTTCTGGCCCTGTGTGGATGGATGATTGTAGTGTCCTGAGATCTACAGAGAAGGGGTTTTAATGTGGTCTGAGCCTTTCAAGTTCTTCCTCTTACCGTCTGGTGTTTCTAATTGTAGCCTGGTGCCACCCTGGGGTGCAGAGATTCCTAAACTTACTGTACAAGTGTCTGTCTAACCTACTTACCCTTTGTAATTCTCTTTTGATTTGCTTGGCTGAATTATAAGTCATATTGAGAGGTGAAGCCAGCTGGGCTTCTGGGTCCAGCGGGGACTTGGAGAACTTTTCTGTCTTACAAGAGGATTATAAAACGCACCAATCAGCACTCGGTAGCTAGGATTGTAAAATGCACGAGTCAGCCCTCAGTAACTAGCAACAGGTTTGTAAAATGCACTAATCAGCGCTCTAGCTAGCAAGAGGTTTGTAAAATGCACCAATCGGTGCTGTGTAAAACGTACCAATCAGCAGGAGTCTAGAAGTAGCCAATCGTGGGGAGGACTGAAAAAAGGGCACTCTGATAGGACAAAAACAGAACATGGGAGGGGACAAGGGAATAAAAGCTGGCCACCCCAGCAAGCAGCGGCAACCCGTTTGGGTCCCCTTCCACGCTGTGGAAGCTTTGTTCTTTTGCTCTTCACAATAAATCTTAACTGCTGCTCACTCTTTGGGTCCGTGCCTTCTTTAAGAGCTGCAACACTCACCACGAAGGTCTGCGGCTTCATTCTTGAAGTCAGTGAGACTGCGAACCCACCAGAAGGAACTAACTCGACACACTATTGTAATTAGCTTCTCATTAAAATAATGTACAGTTCCCATGGAAGCCAGATTAACTTTGGGGCAACCATGCACACCAGCAGCAATAAGCCCATGAAAAGATAAAACCCATCCTAAAGCACTTGGTTCAATGTGTGTGTTGTGATGCTTGACCCAGCTCTGGCCCTCTGTCCTTGATGGCTTATTCATCCTCACTCTGCCCCCAGCTTCCATGACTGGTGTTGATCATTCACCCTCCACAGTATAAAGTGACTTCGTCACTGCCGTGTCCCATGTGTGTGAGATTGAGTGTCCTCTCTGGAAAGGGGCCCTCCAACCTGGGAACGCCTTTGCACCGGAAGCTGGAACGAGAGGCCAAACAAAGCATGTAGTTATTAGGTCCACCAACCTGCTTGTAAATCTTAAAAGTTGTCCGGTATATTCAGAAGATTTCTCTCAGATATCGTTCAGTGGTTTCTCCAGCATCTTTTGTTTGCTGAGATACATATTTTATCAGTCCCAAAATAAGTTGGAAATGATTGCGCTCTAAAATTCCCTTTGAAAGCTCCCAAGTCCCTTTGAAGAGTGGTTAGAGATTCACTCCAATGGGACATGGCCGTAGGCTGGTCTGCCGGTGAAAGCTGGCAATAACACATCTGCTCTGAGGGGTGCTGCCCTGCCTGGTGTACCTGGCCTTTTAAATTCAACTCCCTGGTAGCCAGCAAAGGGCTCCTCTGTTAACCCATCTATGCTGATAGAAAAATGCAAGCTAGCGCTAGCGAGACAGCCTGCAAAACCCCTGTGTTGGTTTGGGCTGTTGGAACAAAAATACCATAGTCTGAGTGGCTTAGACAACAAACATTTATTTCTCACAGTTCTAGAGGCTAGAAGTCCAAGAGCAGACGCCAGCAGACCTGTCTGGGGAAGGCCTGCTGCTTGGCCTGGAGACAGCCACTTTCTCACTGTGTCTGCACAGGGCAGAGTGAGCCCTCCTCTGTTTCTCTTACAGGGACGCTCATCCCACCGTGGGCCTCCACCTTCGCGATTTCATCTATACCTAAAAGGCCCCACGTCCTAGTATTCCACTGGGGGTTCCGGCTTCAGAGATGAATACCGGGGGGGACACAAACAGAGCCCATAACCTCATGCCACCTGACTCCTGAGATTGTATTTGTGATGACGTGTGGCTGCCCACCACATGTTTTTTTTTTTTTTTTTTTGCTCAGGCAGGATCAGCACACGCCCAGCCACAGACAGGGAAGCCCAGAGCAAGGCAGAATATGGTCCTTCAAGTGAATAATTGGCCCAGGGATAGAGAATTAGGTGATTCTAGCAAATCCAGACATTTTCTAGGGTTCCAAGTGAATTGCAGGTCTGTCCCTGTTAGCTGTTCTTGCAATTTTGTGCTCAACTTGTGATGGTTAATACTGAGTGTCAACTTGGTTGGACTGAAGGATGCAAAGTCTTGTTTCTGGGTGTGTCTGTGAGGGTGTTGCCAAGGAGATGAACATTTGAGTCAGTGGGCTGGGGAAGGCAGACCCGCCCTCAATCTGGGTGGGCACCATCTAATAATCAGCTGCCAGCGTGGCCAGAATAAAAGTGGGCAGAAGGATCTGGAAAGACGAGACTAGTCTCCTGGTCTCCATCTTTCTCCTATGCTGGATGCTTCCTGCCCTTGAACATCGGACTCCACGTTCTTCAGCTGTGGGACTGGGACTGGCTTTCTTGCTCCTCAGCTTGCAGATGGCCTATTGTGGGACCTCATCTTGTGAGTCAATACTCCTTAATAAACTCCCCTTTATATATACATCTGTCCCTCTAGAGAACAATAACACACAACTTTTCTATTTCGTGTTGCAACGTTTAATGTTTTTGTAAGTTTCGTAGGACTGTTTCGTAACTTTAGGTTATTTACTTTGGGCACTTCGCTCATTAACCTTGGTGCTGAGGCTACAAACTTAGTGATTTTCCTTCATTATCATTTAACATGTCTTGGTAGGTGGCATTTAAATCAAAGTGAATGGTTACCTTTTTAGTATGTTATAGGGAGATTTTCCTTGCATTTGTCAGTTGTTGCCAACAAGACTTGGAAGTTCTCTTACAGGGAAGATGTCATGAAGTTTACCTGGTTGGTGTGTTATTTGTCCACTAGCCAAGAAAGTGCAAGCCACTGTGGGTTTGAGGCAGGATGAAGACTGGAGGCCATTCCGGTCTCCATTGGTGTAACCATGGTTCAGCTGCCTGCGTGGCCCACAGTGGCATTCTGCTTTCATTTCTCTCTCTCTCTCTCTTTTTTTCTTTTTTGAGATGGAGTTTTGCTTTTGTTGCCCATGCTGGAGAGCAGCGGCGTCATCTCAGCTCACTACAACCTCCACCACCCAGGTTCAAGCGATTGTCCTGCATGCGCCACCACACCTGGCTAATTTTGTGTTTTTAGTAGAGACGAGGTTTCACCATGTTGGTCAGGCTGGTCTTGAACTCCTGACCTCAGGTGATCCACCTGCCTCGGTCTCCCACCGTGCTGGGATTACAGGCGTGAGCCCCCGCGCCCGGCCCCTGCTTTCATTGCTCGACGTCATTGGTCATCCCGTCCCCGTCTAATGTGTGGGCAATGTGAGCAGGAACTTTGCAGTCAGCAAAGGCATCATCTTAGAACGTCTTTTGTTTGGTGACATTTCTTTTTTTTTTTTTTTTTTTTTTTTTTTTCTTTTGAGACGGAGTCTTGCTCTGTCGCCCGAGCTGGAGTGCAGTGGCCAGATCTCAGCTCACTGCAAGCTCCGCCTCCCGGGTTTACGCCATTCTCCTGCCTCAGCCTCCGGAGTAGCTGGGACTACAGGCGCCCGCCACCTCGCCCGGCTAGTTTTTTGTATTTTTAGTAGAGACGGGGTTTCACCGTGTTAGCCAGGATGGTCTCGATCTCCTGACCTCGTGATCCGCCCGTCTCGGCCTCCCAAAGTGCTGGGATTACAGGCTTGAGCCACCGCGCCCGGCCGTTTGGTGACATTTCTGATTATTGCTGTCATATACTGCTTATACTTGACCAGACCAACTGGTTACAAAGTGACAAGCACAGTCCAAGTCAGTGGCTTTTGAACTATGGGAAATAACCCAATAAACCAGTGAGCTGAGCTCGTATTGTACAGCCAACTCATGTTCATGAGTCAATGCGAATGAGTAAGTTGTGGCAGTGTGGACACAGCAGTCTGTTGGCTTCATTTCTCTTGGGAAGTGCTGAGTCCATCAAAAGAACCAAAAACAGCAAGAGAGACAGAAGATTCACAGTTTTTCTGGTACTTCTCTGGCTCAAGAAGGAAAAATATCTTGTTGACTGAGCCTAGTGAAGACAGTATCGTTATACCAATTTCCTGAGGGTCAGTGGACTTAAAAGAGATTAGACAAAAATGTTAGTGTTTTTAAAATCCATGTCTAGCAAGGCCATGTGATAATAGCCAACTCTACACAAAGTGTTACGTTTTTCCTTATTGTATTTTATTTTATTTGTTTATTTATTTTTTGAGACAGAGTCTTGCTCTTGTTGCCCAGGCTGGAGTGCAATGGCACAGTCTCGACTCACTGCAACCTCCGCCTCCTGGGTTCAAGCGATTCTCCTTCCTCAGCCTCCCAAGTAGCTGGGATTACTGGCACCTGCCACCACACCCAGATAATTTTTGTATTTTTAGTAGAGACGGGGTTTCGCCATGTTGGCCAGGCTGATCTTGAACTCCTGACCTCGTGATCCACCCGCCTCGGCCTCCCAAAGTGCTGGGATTATGGGCGTGAGCCACTGAGGCCGGCATGTTTTTCCTTTAAAATCAGTCATAGCAAAAGTCACTGAGCAGACACTGATCTGCCCTCTTCAGACGTTTTCTCTGGCTTCCTAGGAATGGGTTTTCTTTGTTGTTGTGTGTGTTTGTTCGTTTTGACACCTTTTGGGGAAAAATTAACTTGCTTGAAAATGAAATGCACCCGATAGCATCTGCTGGCCTAACGTCATGGTGATGTTCCTTTAAAGAATACACAGATGAACAAGTGACCAAATGCTTCATTCTCTTTTCTGATTGTTTCTCTCCCCCACCTCAACAAGACACGTTACATCATTTTAATTAGCAAGTGTATATTTTTTCCAGTGGGATTTAAATTGTACATTTGTTTCTTGGTCATACATGCATTTTGTTTCACAGATTTAGTCATGTCTCCTGTTGTACTGTGGTCAGGATAAGGGATCATTTGCTAGGCACTGATTTGCTGAACGCAGTAGTATTTTGTCGAGTGGCCTTTCCTTGGAAACAACTGGCAAGTAAGCAAACCTGTAAATCACTGTACTGTACTTGCAGTAAAGGGAATTTACACAGTGCTTGCTGCTGTGGTATTTGCAAAGTATTTTATTTGACTCTAGGATTTCACACAGTGATATGCTTAAGATATTTTTATGTAAAAACTTTTTTTTTTTTTTAATACAGAGTCTCACTCTGTAGCCCAGGCTGGAGTGCGGTGGTGTGATCTTGGCTTACTGCAACCTCAGCCTCCCCAGTAGCTGGGATTAGAGGTGCCTGCCACCACGCCCAGCTAATTTTTGTATTTTTAGTAGAGATGGGGTTTCACCATTTTGGCCAGGCTGGTCTTGAACACCTGGCCTCAAGGGATCCGCGCACCTCGAACTCCCACAGTGCTGGGATTACAGGTGTGAGCCACCGCTGACGGCCTATAAAAACTTATCACTTTCGTTTTCTCATAGACTCCCATTTAAGTCCTTGCTGTGTTTTGGGGGAAAGTGTTTATTGTTTGGTTTCCTAATAACGAAAACATTAGGGTAGCTTCATTTATGCTGCCTGTTTCAAGCCAATACACTGCTCAGTTGTGTTTGTGTATTTGAAAAGGCCCCCGATAGGAACTTTCTGAGGGGTGCCTGTGGTGTTGGCACATTTGAGAACTGGACAAAATCTAACTCTCTGTCCTTTTTTTTTTTTTTTTTCTTTTTCCCCTATTATTTGGTTTTGTTTTTTAACATCTTAACCCCTCTGAAGCATGTTATGGTTTATGGGATCAGGCCACATGCCCTGGTTTTCAAGGTATAGCCTTGGGTTTCTTGGATTGGGTCTAATAAACCTGACCTCAGACTTCCCACGTGTCCTTCAAAGAAAGCAATTATTTTTGCCTGTTTTCTGAGTATGTTGGTCTTCTCTATTTGATTTAACAAAAAAATTCTTCCTCTGCTTTAAAAGACTGAAAGCTGCCCCTGTAAGGTGCTGATTGACTTCCAGATCTGAGGACCCCGTCTCCACCTCATTCCTCCTGTTTCCATCAGAAGGCACGGGTCCAGGACTCAGCACCGTCGACCTGTCTATCCCTGTCTGCACAGGTAACCGCTTAGTTATTGCTGCTTAAAGTAGAGCTTCTGATACCCGTGGGGCTGGCAAGAGACCCTGACGTTCTAGTCTTATTATATCACACACAGTTTACTCCTGGGATCTGCAGAGAGAAGTCAGCACCTCAATTTTCCATTGAAATATGCGCCTCTCGGCCGGGCACGGTGGCTCAAGCCTGTAATCCCAGTACTTTGGGAAGCCGAGATGGGCGGATCACGAGGTCAGGAGATCGAGACCATCCTGGCTAACACAGTGAAACCCCGTCTCTACTAAAAAAAAAAAACACAAAACATTAGCCGGGTGAGGTGGTGGGCGCCTGTAGTCCCAGCAACTCAGGAGGCTGAGGCAGGAGAATGGCGTAAACCCGGGAGGCCGAGCTTGCAGTGAGCTGAGATCCGGCCACAGCACTCCAGCCTGGGTGGCAGAGCGAGCCCCTGTCTCAAAAAAAAAAAAAAAAAAAAAAAGAAATATGCGCCCTTGGCATCCTGCAAGGTGAGCAGTGCCCCCTTAGGGCTAATACAGTGACATAAAATGTGTCATAGTTTTGGCCATGCGATGGCTCACACCTGTAATCCCCACACTTTGGGAGGCCGAGGCAGGCTGACTGCCTGAACTCAGGAGTTGGAGTCCAGCCCGGCCAACATGGTGAAACCCCGTCTCTACTAAAAGTACAAAAATTAGCCAGGCATAGTGGCATGCACCTGTAGTCCCAGCTACTCGGGAGACCGAGGCAGGAAAATCACTTGAACCCAGGAGACGGAGGTTGCAGTGAGCTGAGATTGCACCATTACACTCCAGCCTGGGCGACAGAGCGACACTTGGTCTAAAAAAAAAAAAAGAATTGTCATATTTTTGAAAAAGTAGATTAGCTTTGCAATGAGTAAAGTTCACTCTCTAGGAAGAGATCCCTGTTTCCTGTGGTTTCAAACGCTCCCTGCCACGCTGGGAGGACACACCGCACAGCGCCGGAGTGCAGTCTTCAGTGGGACCCTCTGCTGTGACCGAAAGAAGGATGCAGCTGGGCCTGCTGCCAAGACTAGGGTCTCAGACCTGGAGTGTGTCCGTGGATATAGATGTTGAGCCACAGGGAACCAGCAGCCCACAGCAGCACCCTCGGTGGCCACCCTTAGGGTGTTCCTGCGTGCTTCCCCCACCAACACCTCCCTCCAGCTTTCCTGCCTGCATCCCCTCTCCAGGACACTTCCCCCTCTGGCTAAAAGTTTGGCACCTTTCATTTGAGAGAGATGAACAGCGAACACACAGGGCTTTCTGCAGGCCAGGCCTGCTTCTGAGCTCTTGCCAGGCATTTGGTCCTCTGCCAAGCCCATGCATAGTTTCTGTCTACGTTGTGCAGTTAGGGACTTGGCACCTGCCCAGCACCTGTGCTTGGGGCCCCTCCTCTGTGCTGTGGGCAGGTGTTCACACCCTTTCATACCCGGTTTCTGCTCCCTGCAGCCCACTCTGCTTGACGAGGTCATCGCCGGTGCTTAGGAGTAAACTAGAATGGCAGGCAGAGCCCAGTGGATATTGCAGAGAAACAGAAGGAAAAAGACGTGTATGAACGCCTCAGTGCTTGTAGCATTAAAGCAAAAAAAAGAAAAATAGAGCAAAGTAGCACAATGATTATACAGTGGGGTGCCTGCATTCCAACCTCACCTGCTGCGAACCAGCCACGTGACCTTGGACAGGTGGCCCGGTGCCTCCTCTGGGTAGCAGCTGGGAGTGGCACTGCCATCCAGGTCCAGGGATAGGAGTAAGCAAGGTAGCAGGTGTGATCCATTAGCACAGCTGATGCTCAGTCGCGGTGGCCCTGGTGGTCCTCAGAGGGCCCCCGCCATGCCTGGGGGAGGAGGGGCTGCAGTCTGTGCCCAGTGAATGCACCACCTGCCTGACACCACAGCGTCCACTCCGGCAGATGTGACACCATGCCCAGTGAGGTCTGAGCAGGGACCCTCAGCGGTGGGCCCACAGGTGCACATGAGTGATGACCACAGCTGCCCGCTGGTTGTGCCCTCCTGGGCAGGAAGCACACCAGGGATCCCTGGCAGAGCAGGCCTTAGGGAGCACCCAGGAGGGCCTGGGGCTGGGCCCTCGATTCTGGGCAGCCAGCCTTCGGGATCTTGATCACGCGCCTGCCTGGACCTGTGCCCCCACCTGCCCCATCCCTTGTTAGAATCCCAGCCCTCCTGGCTGTTCTGGGTACTCTGATCAAGCCAGACGGTGCTAGTTCAGCATTGAGATAGTGTGTTCTGTCTGGTCAGGGACCACCAGGGTAGAGAGACGTTCACTCCTAAGTTCCCACTGAAAAATAGCACGAGGGTATTGAGCAACCGGGCAGACTGTTCCAGAGCCAGTTAACCCAGAGGAGCTAGGAAGCCTTTCCGTCCGCTGCCGCCTTTTACTCAGACGCGTCCTCCAGAGCTGGCTGCACGCGCATTCCCTCTGCTTTCCTGGAAGTCCCCTCCTTTCCATCTTCAATGGGACTTTTAAAAAAACTCACAATCACTAGTGCACAAGAAGAACCATTCAAAGCCGGCATCCAACCTCAGATTTGGAGCAACCTAAGATTTGTTTGCAAAGGAATAGAACGATAAAGCTTCAACCCTCCCACGTTTGTAACTGAGAAGAAAACACACACTTCATTTGGTAAATACAGCAAACAACTGAAAGTATGCTCTGACTCCGTATGGAGGCCAGTTAGGGGATGGAAAGGGTGAGGCTAAGCAGGTAAAGGAAATGGAAGAGAAGGTCAGGAGAAGGAAAATGTGAGCTAAGCAGGCGACTCACATCTGTAATCCTAGCACTCTGGGAGCCCAAGGCAGGAGGATCATTTGAGCCCAGGAGTTTGACACCAGCCTGGGTGACATAATGAGACTTTGTCTCTACTAAAAAAAAATAAAAAATAAAAACAGTAATAAAAGGAAAATGTAGAGGGGAGAAGCAACCGAGAAGAGAGGGGAGAGTGAGAAAGAACAGCAGGGAGGTGGAGGAGGTGAGGGTGGCTTAGTTCTGGCCTCGTCTTCCCAGGGAGACAGCCCTGTGGCGATGCCGGGCCACGAAGCTAGGCTGTTCTTGGTCATTACCAGCCCCTGAAATCACCGTCCTCACCCTAGCCCTCTTATCTCTGCTGGGAATGGGTCTCTATTTCTTTTCTGCAATTTACATTTAAAGCAAAGTTTATCCTGGAATTCTGAAGGTTTCGGTGTTGAGATATGGTTTGCATTTTAGAAATGAATTTTGGAAATGTGAAGGTGTCTTCTGTGAGGCTTGAAAGCCCATTTGACATTCACAAGCTGTATGGCTCAGGTCTTCCGTGCCTGAAGGTTACACAGAAAACCCACCTTGACTTTGACTTCGGAGTCTTTTCCTCCTTGAGCCAAATCTGTTTCGGCATTCTGGTCCATTAATTCTCATGGTGACAGTATATAATATGAGTCAAACAGAAAATAAAATTCACTGAAAGAAAATGAGAATAAGGCCGGGCCTCATTACGCCTGTAATCCCAGCACTTTGGGAGGCCGAGGCAGGCAGATCACCTGAGGTCAGGGGTTTGAGACCAGCCTGGCCAACGTGGTGAAACTCCATCTCTACTAAAAATACAAAAATTAGCCAGGAGTGGTAGCGCACGCCTGTAATCCCAGCTACTCTGGAGGCTGAGGCAGGAAAATCTCTTGAACCTGGGAGGCTGAGGTTGCAGTGAGCTGAGATTGAGCCACTGTACTCCAGCCTGGGCAACAGAGCAGGACTCCATCTCAAAAAAAAAAAAAGAAAGAGAAAAAGAAAATGAGAATAAATAAGAATAAATAAGCAGCCATTCCACCTCTTGGGTCAAAGCTTCCAAATTTGCTTTTTCTCCAAGGAGTGGCAGCCACAGCAAAACATCTTCTGCAGTGTCTGGCCAGGGCGTTACTCTCCAGCCCGGTTTTGTCCTGGACTAGACTGAGTCAGGTCGTGCTTGGAACGCAAGCACAAACCACGGTCAGCTCCCTGAGACTGACCCACTGGCCCACTGAACAGATGAGCCCCTGGGTCTCTGGACGCTGCCCAGTTGTTGACATCCTGAGGCAGGTTTGCGGCTGATGGAGCAACAGGGACGGGCTGGGCCCGGCACCTTTTTCACGGAAATGATGAGCTCTCGAGGGCAGTGATGCCAGAGCCCATAAAGCCTCGGGCGCCCGTCAGTGCTGCTGCCTGCGTGTGCTCGCTCACCGCGACGGCGGCGGGCTGCAGGAAGTTGTGAAAGAGCCAAGTGTCTACCATGAGTCTGCATGTTCATATGGTTCAGATTTGCCTTGGAATCCCCGCGAGCCAAACCCTTTCATTTCACTTAGTAAAAGGGATGCATTGACTCAGATGTTCTGTCCTATTTAAATGAGAGGGGCGCGGGAGGTGATGGAACACAAAACCATGAGCCACGGCTTTGCTGGGGAATGCTCTGGATCTGGGGTGTGAGAGTGTGTGTGTGTGGGGGGGGCAAAGTGCACAAATCGCACGTGTACACCTCAGTGGCTTTTTACACATTTAGACGTGTGTAAGTGTATAGAGCATTTGCATACCCCAGAGGCCCCGAGCTCGCTCCCTCCCACTCTCCCTGTCCCTGATGCTAACCTGACGTCTGCTGTCATACGTCAGCTTCTCAGTCTCGGCATTGTTGTTGCCATTTGGGGCCAATAATTCTATGAGGTGGTGGCTGTCGTGTGTACTGTAGATGTTTCCTGTGTCCCTGGCCCCGACCTACTAGATACTAGACGCACCCACCCCCTCCATCGTGACAACCGAACATGTTTCCAGACATTGCCAAATACACCCCGGGGACACAGTCACCCTGGCTGAGAACCACGGCGTGGATCACTGTGACTTCTGCACTTCCTCTCCGTGGCATTGCACGGTACCATGTGTCCTGCCCTCCGTGTCCTTCTCTCTGCGCTGCTTCTCGGAAATCCCTCCAGCAGTGGTGGGTGCCAGGAGTTAGTTTTCCTTTCTCACTTCAGAGTCATGTTGCATTTTATGGACATGCCACAGTGTACTTGTCTGTTCCACTGGTGATGGCATCTGTTGTTTGCAGTTGGGGCTATTAAGAGCATTCTCAGTATGCCTTGTGGAGGGCTTGTGTCCTATTTCTCTTGGGTGCATCCTCCTGAGTGGAGCTGCGGGGTCCCAGGCAGGCGCCTGTTAGCAGGAGTGGCCACGATTGCACAGTGCTCCCAATTCCGCTCCCGCAGGCCCCCTGAGAGTCAGGGCGCTTCTGTCACAGTTTTAAATGCTGCAGGATTAATGCAAACTTTCTGATGTGCTTCAAGTTGCTCTGTGTTGAAATGGACTAGAGGGGATTGAAGCTCACAGACATGTATCCAGATACTGCTATCTTCACTAATAAACTATTCTCAAAACAGCAGGTCCTTGCAGTTCTGAACTAGATAAAGCCCTTTCCTTTCCGGCACCTCATTGAGTCATCAGGTGCCTGGCTGACAGCTGACGCTAAGCCTTCACACTTAACAAAGTCTCTGGGCGCCCCTCAGGCTTTAACATGAGGGTCCATGGCAGAATGAATCACGAAGCCCCACCTCTCATTTCAGCTGCCCTGAACGGCAATTCCCAAAATGCAGGGGGAAAAAAAGACTGGAAGGAAATGCCCTGGTCTAAAATATCACCAAAAGTTGTCTTTCTTTTATTTATCTATTTATTTTATTATTTATTTATTTTGTTTAAGACAGAGTCTGTCTGTCCCAGGCTGGAGTGCAATGGCCTGATCTCAGCTCACTGCAACCTCCGCTTCTCAGGTTCAAGTGATTCTCCTGCCTCAGCTCCCTGAGTAGCTGGGATTGCAGGCACCCGCCACTGCACCTGCCTAATTTTTATAATTTTAGTAGAGACGGGGTTTCACCATGTTGGCCAGGCTGGTCTTGAACTCGTGACCTCAAGTGATCTGCCTGCTTCGGCTTCCCAAAGTGCTGGGATTACAGGCACGAGCTCGGCCTCCAAGGGTTGTCTTTGTGGGATTGTTTGCCCTCCATCTGTTTGTCTGTGTATTCCCAGTTTTCTGCAATGGACAGTTTTTACGTTTTAAATGGGAACCTCTTTTCTCCTTCTGTGTCTCCATGCAAGCCCAGAGACGCCGGCGTCATGTCTCGCTCCCATCCTCCACTTCTCTGAAGACCAAAGGTCCCGGGTTCTCTGAGGCCTGTGCCTGGGCCTTGTTACAACCCAGCAGGCTTATCTTGATTCCAGTAATTGAGAGGCACATTTGCCAAGTTTATATACCCTCTTGAAACTCAAGTACTGGTTTGCGGATTAATGTGAGATTCAGTTGCATGCACTTGAAATGCAAGCATCTAATTCCACGTGTAAAATACAGAGCCACAGACTTCTTGGGCATCGCATGCCATTCCATTCAGATGAGCACAGCAAAAGCAAACTGTAACCCCTAAGATTAAATTCTCCTTTAAATACTCACGGGTTTCCAGCTTCAGGGGAAAATATGTCTGGGAAAAATATCTTGGGGTTTCATCAAACACTTGGAAAATAATCTGAAAACATTTTTGCAAACCCTCCACAGCTCCAGCCTGAATCCTAATTGATAGTTAATAACTACATCTACAGAAGCCTTCTCACTCTATCACGATTACTGTAAGGTTGAAGAGACATCTGTCTGGAGTACTGAGAGTGAAGCAAGGATCTTGGGATCACCAAGGATCTGGTCTGGCCGAGGTCTTTACCACACAAACAAGCTTTTTTTCACCCCCAGAAATACTTGCCCCAAGTCCACTGTTAACCATTACCAGAATCAGATCTTGGGCCAGTTGCAAGTTCATTTATGTATTCGTTCATCAAACAATTATTGAGCCCCAACTCTGTGCCGGGTGTTGCCTGTAGTTGCAGGGAGATCAAAAATGAAAGGAGGTGAGAATTTTGATAGCTCTTGTCTTAAAGAGTTTGCAGCCAGCGGGAGAAAGCAAGACGTTGGGAACTGGGATAAGGCAGGGGTGCTCCGAGTCACAGAACAGAGCCCTGGGCTGGCAGAGCCCAGGGGAGTGTCTGGCTGGGCAGAAAAAATGAAAAATCATTTTTTCTATTGTAGGTCTTTTGCCTTTCCACATTAATTTTTACTATCTAAAAAAAGTCATGCTGGCATTTTGACTAGAATTGTGTTAAACCTCTGTATCAATTTGGGGATAATTTATAGCATAGTTATATTTGAGCCCTCCAATCCATACACACAGTATATCTCTGTTTTTAGGTCTTTGATTTCTTTTGTCAGCATTTTGATAAAGCATACAGATCATCCTCAAGTTTCATTAGATTTGTACCTGAGTATTTCATTTTTGGAGAGCTATTGTAAATGGGTTTAACATTTTTATCATTTATCTATTTTTCATCGCTAGTATATAGAAATGTGATTGATTTTTTTTTTTTTTTTTTTTTTTTTTTTTTTCCTTTTGTACTTAGATTTTTTTTTTTTTTTTTTTTTTTTTTTTTTTTTGTCTGTTGGCCTTAGGTCCTGAGATCTTGTTAAACTCATTATTTCAATAAGCTTTTTTGTTTGTTAATTTGGAGAGTGTCTTGAGCCTCGGAATTTGAGGCCACAGTGAGTGGCACCATTGTACCCCAGCCTGGGCAAGAGGGTGAGACTCTGTCTCTAAAAAAAAAAAAAGTAAAAAATAAAATAAATTTATAAAAATTTAAAAAATCAATCAATGTAATCGATCATATTAACAGTCTGTCATCCAGGCTGGAGTGCAGTGGTGTAATCACAGCTGGTTGTAGCCTCAACTTCCTGGGTTCAAGCAATCCTCCCACCTCAGCCTCCTGAGTAGCTGAGACCACAGGCACACACCCCCATGCTCAGCTAATTTTTTTTTTTTTTTTTTTTTTTTGTAGAGATGGGAGTCTTACCATGTTGCCCAGGCTGGTCTTGAACTCCTGAGCTCTAGTGATCCGCCTGCCTCAGCCTCCCAAAGTGCTGAAATTACATGTGTGAGCCACTGCACCTGGCCCAGCCTAAGCTTTTTAAATAGTTTCCTTAAGATTTTCTACACAGAGAATTATGTTATATGCAAATAAGGACAGTTTTATTATTTCCTTTCAGGTACATATGCCTTGGATTTCTTTTTTCTTGTTGTAGTTCATTGGCCTCCAGATAAGATGTGGACTGGGAATGGTAAGAGTTTATAAATTGTCTTTTCATTACCTCAAGGGAAGCATTCTCTTTGCCCATGAAGTCAGTCTGATGCTAGCCGTGGAGTTTTTATGGATACCCTTTATAAGATTAAGGAAGCCAGGCACAGTGATACAGGCCTGTAATCCCAGCACTTTGGGAGGCCAAGGCAGGTGGATCACCTGAGGTCAGGAGTTCAAGACCAGCCTGACCAACATGGTGAAACCCCGTCTCTACTAAATTACAAAAAATTAGCCGGGTATGGTGGCAGGCACCTGTAATCCCAGTTACTCAGGAGGCTGAGGCGGGAGAATTGCTTGAACCCAGGAGGCAGAAGTTGCAGTCAGCTGAGATCATGCCACTGCACTCCAGCCTGGGTGACAAGAGTGAAACTCTGTCTCAAAAAAAAAAAGAGATTAAGGAAGTGGCCTTCTACTCTTGTTCTACCCTGGTTTTCTGAGAGTTTTTATCATGAATGGATGTTGAACTTTGTCAGATGTTTTTTCTGCATCAGTTGGTATGATCATGTGGTTTTTCTTATTTAGTCTGCTAATAATATGGATTACATTGATTTTTTTATTTTTATAAGTTTATTTTTTAATTTTTGTTTAGAGACAGAGTCTCACTGTCGCCCAGGCTGGAGTGTGGTGGCACCACTTCCTGCAGCCTCGAGCACCTGGGCTCAAGGAATCCTCCAGCCTCAGCCCCTCAAGTACCTGGGACTACAGGTGCATGCCAAGCTCATTTTTAAAATGTTTTTTGTAGATATGAGGTATTGCTATGTTGCCCAGGCTGATCTCAAATTCCTGGCCTCAAGTGATCCTCCCACATCAGCCTCCCAAAATGCTGGGATTACAGGCGTGAGCTACTGCACCCAACTTTGATTGATTTTTTAAAAAGGTTCCACCAGCTTTGCCTTCCCTAAATAAACCCCACTTGGTCATGGGGTTGTATGACCTATGACCAAAATATTAGCAAATATATATATTATTGAATACAACCAGCTAGTAGATTGGTGAAGATTTTCATGTCTATGTTCCTGACGGATGTTGGTCTGTATGCATTTCTTTTCTTGGACTGTCTTTGTGTGGTTTTGGTATGGGGTGATGCTGTCCTCATAAGATAGATGGGAAAGTATCCTCTTCTCTTTTATTATCTGGGAGACATTGTGTAGATTTGGTTGTTTCTTCTTTAGATGTTTGGTGGAATTTGCCAGGGAAAGCATCTGGGCCTGAAGATGCTCTTTGGGAAGGTTTCCAGCTGCCTTGGGGTGTAGGCTGGGAGGGAGGAGCCTGGGAGCTCCGAAGGCGGGGGTCGGGGCTGCCCGAGTTCTGGTGCCTTCCCCAATCTGTCTGCTGCGTGTACTCTCCAGAGGCCCTCGATGGCAGCTCCGGCACTCTCTTCAGGGTTTTGTTTGCATTCAGTGGCAGATGCAGGCTGGGCAGGACAGGACAGGATGGGCTTATCCATTCTGTGGAGTCAAACGGCCACAGTTTTTATTTTCATAACACTAACCTGTGTGGGAGCCAGTGGCTGAGAGCGTTGCAGGGCTCAGCGCATCCTGACATCACAGAGACCCGGGAAGGCCGCGGGTCTCCACAGGAACTTCCTCCTTTACAGTATCATAGGAGTCCCCCCTCCAAGGCCTCAGCTCTCCGGGGCACACGTGTGCTCCTCACCTTCCTTTTCCATTTTGCGTGTTTTGCTGGCGTCAGTGCCGCGCTCCGTTGGAAAATGCAGAGCCGCCCCCGGCCATGTTACACGTGGAGAAGCTGCGGTGCCAGGAGGAAGAGGGAGGCGTTAAGCGGGCAGAGCCGAGAGTCACTCCCGGACTCCTGCCGCTTGGGGCACCATGCACTGCTCTGAGTGGAACCCCAGCCAGCCCGAACGATGCTGGAGGGCACTGGGGCTCTCGGTCAACTGGGCGCCACTCATCCAGGGAGTCAAAGTGTTTGGGTGAAGCGCACACAGCCAAGAATCTATATTTTAAATATTAATATTTAATATTGATAATAACAATAGCAAGAACTCCTATGGATTAAACGCGTGCACACTGACCATGAAGCACTTAGCATTTATGAAGCACTTCCTACCGCCTCTCCTTTATCTCGCTGAGGCCCTGCGAGGCCGACAGTGTTTATTATTCTCATTTCCAGAGGAAGGAAGTGAGTCCCGGAGGAGGGAACAGACTCCCCGGGACACACAGCAAGGATTCCAACCTGGGCCCGTTTTGATAGCGCTTCCTCACGGTGACAGATCCAGCCACTGTGCCAGCAGACACCCTTCACGGAAACCTCACGTAAAGGCTGAGTTAGTGCTGTCTCATTCGACTGCAACGTCGTGGTGGGAAATGTCACTAAAGAACGGTTTCCTTGAAAAGTCTGCACATTTATAGTGTGTTGTTTTGATTAGGAATTCTGGGAAGGCACAGGCGTCTTCCTGCGTGGAGAGCTGCCATCTCTCCCGCTCCGCAAGGCTGGCTCCTTCTGAAGATGGAGCAGGATTGCGTCACTCATGGGAACTTTCTAACCTTCTCTTCAGCTGACCTCGTCTGTGTCTTGGGAAGCCAGACTGACTCAGAGAGGTCGGAGTTCCCACCCCTTCCTTAGTGCTGGAAAGGAGATGGAAACTCCCCAAGTCCCTGTCATTAGGATTCATCTCAGAAACCGGCCACACAGGGCAGCCCCGGGACCCTATCCAGGCGCGGGGGTGCGTCAGAAGCACTTCACCCCTGCAGGTGCAGGCACGCTTACTCTTTTATTGGAGACATTGTCTTGCCTTGTCACCCAGGCTGGAGTGCAGTGGCACTATCAGGGCTCATTGCAGCCTTGATCTCCCAGGCTCAAGTGATCCTCCCACCTCAGCCTCCCGAGTAGCTGGGATTACAGGCATGCACCACCACACCCAGCTAATTTTTGTATTTTTGGTAGAGACGGGGTTTTACCATGTTGGCCAGGCTGGTCTCGAACTCCTGAGCTCAAGTGATCTGCCCACCTTGGCCTCCCAAAGTGCTGGGATTGCAGGTGTGAGCCACCACACCTGGCCAATTTCTGTACCCATTAAAAACTCAAGAAATCTTTGCCTAACCCAAGCTCACAAATGTTCTTCTGTGTTTTCTACTAGAAGTTTTATAGTGTTAGTCTTTACATTTAGGTCTCTGATTTGACGGAGTTAACTTTTGCATGGGAGGAGGTAGAGATCGAAGGTAACTTTCTGCATATGAATGATATCCGTTCTTCCACATGTTGAAAATACTCTCCTGTCCCCATTGAATTTGCCTCTGCCCCTTGCGAAAAAATTGACCATGTGAGTCTATTTCTAGACTCTGTATTCTTTTTGTTTTGTTTTGTTTTTGAGACAGTCTTAATCCGTCACCCAGGCTGGAGTGCAATGGTGCGATCTCAGCTCACTGCAACATCTGCCTCCTGAGTTCAAGAAATTCTCCTGCCTCAGCCTCCCAAATAGCTGGGATTACAGGTGCCCGCCACCATGTCCAGCTGATATGTGTGTGTGTGTGTTTGTATTTTTAGTAGAGATGACATTTTGCCATGTTGGCCAGCCTGGTCATGAACTCCTGACCTCAGGTGATCCATTCACCTTGGCCTCCCAAAGGGCTGGAATTATAGTCATGAGCCACTGTGCACTGTGCCCATCCTCTTTCTTCCTTTCTTCCTTTCTTTCTCTTTCTTTCTTTCTCCCTTCCCTTCCCTTCCCTTCCCTTCCCTTCCCTTCCCTTCCCTTCCCTTCCCTTCCTGATGGAGCCTCGCTGTGTCGCCCCAGCTGGAGTGCAGTGGTACGATCATGGCTCACTGCAACCTCCGCCTCCCAGGTTCAAGCGATTCTTCTGCCTCAGCCTCCAGAGTAGCTGGTACTCCAGGCTTGTGCCACCACGCCCAGATAATGTTTGTATTTTTAGTAGAGACAGGGTTTCACCATGTTGGCCAGACTGGTCTCAACTCCTGAGCTCAGGTGATCCACCCGCCTTGGCCCCCCAAAGTGCTGGGATTACAGGTGTGAGCCATTGTGCCTGGCCAGCATTCTATATTATTGATCTATTTATTAACCTCGATACAAGTACCATACTGTGTCACTTACTAAGTTTTATAACAACTGTGAAGAGGACTGTAAATCTTCTAACTTCAGTTATTCTTCAAAGTTGTTTCAACTGTTTTTTATTTTCTCATGTTTCCATATGTATTTTAAAATTCACTTAATTTCTACCAAAAAAAAAAAAAAAAGCCTGCTGGGATTTTGATTGGGATTGCACTGACCGTATAGATCACTTTGGGGAGACCCTCAAATTCTGTCTTGTTGAATACAGTGTATTTATCCATTTATTTGGGTCTTTCCTTTCATTCAGGTATGTTTGTAGTTTTCAGTGTACAGGTCTTACACTGATTCATCAGATTTGAGCCCAAGGATCTCATATTTTTATACTATAGTAAATGGTATTGTTAAAATCCTATTTTATAATTGTTATTTTTTGGCATATGGAAACACAATTGATTATTGTGTATTGATCTTTTATCTGGCAAGCTTAGTACACTCACTTTTTAAAACATTTTTAAATTAAAAAAAGTAGAGATGGGGTCTTGCTATGTTGGCCAGTGTAGTCTCGAACTCCTGGCCTCAAGCAGTCCTCCTACCTTGCCCTCCCAAAATGCTGGGATTACAGATGTGAGCCACCATGCCCAGCCTACACTCACTTCTTAGTTCAAGGAGCTTTTTTGTAGATTCCACAAGATTTTCTATCCAGGTTTTCATGTTGCCTACAAATAAGGAGTGTCCTACTTCTCTCTTTCCCATCCGAATGCCTTTTATTTCTTTTGCTTGCCTATTACACTAGCTGGAGGCTCCATTACAGCACTGAGTAGTAGTGGTGAAGTGGACATCCTTACCTTGCTCCAGACGTGGGTGGGAGCGTGCAGTCTCTCACCATCAATTAGGATGTTAGCTGTGGATTTTTTTATAAATGTCCTTGGTTAGGTTGAGGCAGTTTCCTTCCCTCTCTAGTTTGTGGTGAGTTTATCTCATGAATGGATGCTGAATTTTGTCAAAAAGCTGAATCTATTGAAATGATTACATGGCTCTTCTTTAGTCTGTTTATATCATGACTTATGTTGACTGATTTTGTAAGCTTTTAAACCTGGAATAATTTTAGGTTTTACAGAAAAGTTACAAAGCTAGCTAAGAGAGTTCCTGAATCCTCCTAGAGTTATAATCTAATTTTTTTTGTTGTTGTTATTATTTTTTTAGACAGAGTCTTGCTCTGTTGTCCAGGCTAGAGTGCAGTGGTGTGATCTTGGCTCACTACAACCTCTGCCTCCTGGGTTCAAGAGATTCTCCTGCCTCAGCCTCCCAAGTATCTGGGACTACAGCTGCCTACCATCATGCCCTGCTAATTTTTATATTTTTAGTAGAGATGGGGTTTCACCATGTTGGCTAGGCTGGTCTCAAACACCCACCCTCAGGTGATCCTCCCTCCCCAGCCTCCCAAAGTGCTGGGATTCCAGGCGTGAGCAATTCTCCTGCCTCAGCCTCCCTAGTAGCTGGGATTACAGGCACTGACAGAATGCCCAGCTAATTTTTGTATTTTTAGTAGAGATGAGGTTTCACCATGTTGGCCAGGCTGCTCTCAAACTCCTGACCTCAGGTGACCCACCAGCCTTGGCTTCCCAAAGTGCTGGGATTAAGGCATGAGCCACTGCACCTGCCAAGAAAATATTCTAAAATATTTTGATCTTTTAAAATTTGTTGAGATACAGTTTTTCGTTCAGATTATGGTCTAAGTGAATATCTTATGCGTTTGCAAAGAATGTATATTCTAGAATACTGGGTGGAGTATTCTATAAATATTAATTGAGTCAGTTAGTTGGTAAGTTTGTTTAAGCTTTCAATAACCTTACTGGTTTTCTGTCTTCTTATTTCATCAATTAGTGAGAAAGGGGTGCTGAAATATCCAACTGTCATTTGGATTTGTCTATTTCTCCTGTAAGTTCTATCAGTTTTTTCTTTATATACTGTAAAGGTGTGTTATTTGGCATATATACATTTAGGAATTTTATATGTCCTTGATGAGTTGGCCTTTTTGTAATTATGACAAACCCATCTTCATCCTTGGAAATATTCCTTTGTCTACTACTAATATCACCACTGCAGCTTTCATTTGGTGAGTATAAGCATGTTGCATGGTGTACATTTTTCCATCTCTTTACTTTTAACCTATTTATATCTTTGTAGTTAAAGTTGGTTTCTTGTAGACAGCATATTGTTGGGCCTTGCTTTTTTGTAAAATCTGACCACCTTACATTATATTGGAATGTTTAGAACATTTACATTTAGTATAAATCAATATAGTTGGGTTAAAACCTGCCATCATGCGATTTGTTTTTCAATTTGTCTTATCTCCTTTGTTACTTTCTCCCCCTTTTCTTGTCTTCTTTTAGATTAGTTGCATTGCCTGTCTGGTTCCAATTCATCTATATTATTTGCTTGCAGATATTTAAAAAGTTGAAGTTTCATTAGGGATATACATAAAATAGATGCTTTTTCTAAAATAATGAGGCCAATCGTGAGACGACTGGTTAAGGAAAAGATCAATTTAAAAAAATGCATGTTTGGACTTACCTTCGGTTACCATCAGGAAACAGAATAAAACCTAGACTAGAAGTTAAGTATTTTTTTTCCTAAGCTCACAATTGTAGTTGCTATGATTTGAATCATTAAAGGACTAAACTTGGTAGTCCTGGAAATTTAGGAGACATGAGGTCATGGAAGGTCACGGAAGGTCCTGAAGGTGAGCGTTCCATCAGGAATGGTGTCTTCACCTTCCTTATCCTCGTGCTCAGCCCTCTCTCTAAAGCTGTGTATTCTGCTCCAAAACTTTCCTTGTCAGTGGATACTTTTCACTAATGAATGCCTTCCAGTTCTTGTCATTGCTAAGTACAGTTCTTGGGTTACTTTGCATGTCTCTCCAATATCAATTTTATGGAGTATCTTTGAGGAATTGACAATGTGCCAAGCACTATATGCAGGGCTTTGCCTACATTCATTCATTGAATCTTCCTGACAACATTGTGAGATTGACAAGATTCTTAGCTCCCCTCCATGGCTGATGGAGTGGCATCTCAGTGAACTGAAGGAAGTTGCCGGAATTCCAACCTGTGCTGTCCAATTACCAGACCTATGATCTTGGCCCCTAAGCTGTCTGTGGGAGGGCCTGCCAGTGCTTGGATTTCCTGTTTCTGTCTCTTTCCCTGCTGGCTGAAGTTAACAATCAGCATTTCACAGGGCCCTTTGAAATTTCCTTCTTCAAGTGTCAGCCTTGTGCTGGTACTGGGGATACCCAGGGAGTGGGACGTGGTCTCCAGTTTATAGATGCTCGAAGTAAAAGAGGAGATGGAACAATTGTCACAGTTAGCTATTGCCACAGTGATGCTGAGTAACAAACCACCTGTAACTCTGTGGCTTTATCTTGCTCTGTCTGCAAATCATCTGGGAAATGAGGGTGGGGTGGGGTCACCTGATCTATGCTGGGCTCAAGCCACAGGATGGATCCAATTCTACTCCACACTTTCTTCTGTGACCAGTGGATTGCCTGGGTCGTTTTCTCCCTGTGGCGATGGCAGAAGCCCATCAGTCAAAGCAAGTCACATGGCTAAGCTCAAAGTCAAGAGGTGGGAAGTCCTCTCTGCCCACCACGAGGCCATGGTAGGCCCCAAGGCAGTGGGGCTGTAGAACAGACAGCAGAGTGGAGAACTAGGACCGATAATTCAATTCACCTCATTCATTTTAACAGGTGAGCAAAGCCATTTGCATGACAGCAAGATGTTGCCAAGGAAGACGGAAGATAGAAGCAACTGCCTACCTTGCCAACCACGTGCCTTCACAGAGAAGGTGACGTCGTTGCTGGGTCTTGAAAGGTGGGGTTTCCCAGGTGGAGAGAGAGCATGTGCAAAGGCCCAGTAGCACAAAAGGCCCCTGTGGGCTCAGGGAGCAGGAGAAAGCTTAGTGCTGCTGATGCATAGAGGGGTGCATGTGCTTGCAGGTGGGTGGGGAGGGGATGGGGCAGGGAGTTGGGTGCAGTGGAGAGAGATGAACCCAGAAAGTTGCCAGTAATGAAGCTAACCAAGGTCATTAATGGGCAGGGAAGTGTCTGGTCAGGCTTGGGTTTTCAGATAATGATTCTGGCTGCAAACTGCAGAGAAGAGGAACAATGAAAATAATTAACATGTGTAGGTTTTTCTTTAAAAAAAAAAAAAAAAAAGCCAGGCATTTTACATGCCTAACTTGAATCTCACAGCAACCTAGTGAAATAGGCATTATTAATTTTAGCATAAAAAGAAATATATTTGCATTCATTTAAAAATCTTTCCTCATTGGTCAGACTTGACCAACTGGGAGCTCATTGTGCTCACCCTCAGGGAATGCTGAGTTTTTTTGTTTTTTTTTTTTTTGGAGACAGAGTCTTGTTCTGTCACCCAGGCTGGAGTGCAGTGGTGCAACCTCAGCTCACTGCAACCTCCGCCTTCAGGGCTCAAGCGATTCTCCTGCCTCAGCCTCCCCAGTAGCTGGGATGACAGGCGTGCATCACCACACCCGGCTAATTTTTGTATTTTTAGTAGAGATGGGGTTTCACCATGTTGGCCAGGCTGGTTTTGAACTCCTGACCTCAGATGATCTGCCCACCTCGGACTCCCAAAGTGCTAGGATTACAGGCATGAGCCACCGCGCCCAGCCAGAACAGCTGACTTTTAGTGTTGTTGTTTGCTCCTGAAGCACAGAGGTTGATGTTCTCATCCCCATTCCCCAGATGAAGAAAACTGAGCCCCGGAGAGCCTGAGCCACATGCCCAGTGTCTCAAGTGAGAAAACGGTGGGCTGGAATCCAAACCTGGAGGTGGGCAGCTGGCCATGGTGCCTCCGCATACGGTGAGTCCAGAGCCCCCAACCAAAATGGCAGATGGGCTGCAGGAGAAAGGAGGGACTGATGTGACTTCTACCTGTGTCAAGTGGACAGGGTGCAGGACCAGTTTCAGGGGAGCAGGAGGGGAAGACAGGAGTCAAGAGTCCTCGACCATGCCATATGCTTCCAGTTACAGAACATTCTAGAACAGGCAAGCAAGTCTACAGCAAAGCAACAGAAAGCAGATCCATGGTTGCTGGGGGAGGTGGGACGCAGATGGAAGGTGCAGACTAACTGGAGTGGGGCGTGGGCATGTTGGGAACATTCTGTTTCATGGTGGTAGTTGGGCGGGTGTAGACATCTGTTTCTCATGCAGCTGTCCACTTAAATGGGTACATGTTCTTGTGTATAAACCCCACCCCCTGTAAGGTTGATGTTAAAAATGCTTCTGAGGCCTCCTGTTGGTGACATTGCTCAGGTCAGTGGATGTCAGGGGATCATATTTCTTAGAACACAGGGATGTCTTTCCGTAGTTTGAATTTCCGGCTAGCTGACCTTTTACCTCCTCGGCTGGAGCCCCTACCTGCCTCAGGGGGACTAAGAAAGCTTAGCAGGACCTCAGCAAGAAAGCATCTTGTTTAACTTTTAGAGTTCTCAGTGAGACCAAGCCCTGGGAAGGAATGGAGAGGGGAACGGGGTTGCCCACATCCTTTGCACCCCTTTTGCATCAAGAGTCAGGCCCGTGGTCCTCAGCAAACTAACGCAGGAACTGAAAACCAAATACTGCACGTTCTCAGTGATAAGTGGGAGCTAAATGATGAGAACACATGGACGCATAGAAGGGAACACCACCCACTGGGGCCTGTCAGAGGGTGGAGGGTGGGAGCGGGGAGGGGATCAGGAAACAGAACTCATGGATACTGGGCTTAATACCTGAGAAATGAAATAGTCTGTACAACAAACCCTCGTGACACACGTTTACCTATGTAGCAAACCTGCACATGTACCCCTGAACTTAAATGTTTAAAAAAACCCATTCTTTTAAAAAGTCAGTGAAAAATTAAAAAAAAAAAAAAAAAGTCAGGCCTATTGAACTTCAAACTTCTTATCAGCCAGAGGGGATGTAAAACCCAGTGCCTCATGGAAGGAACGCCTCAAACATAAGAAGGTGGAAAATCCTCCCTCCCAGCTCCAGCAAGGTGAAGGCACAGGTGAAAAAGAGCTTCTGCCCTGGTCAGGACCCTGGAGTCACGGGAGGAGGCGGATTAAGGAGGAGGCTGAGAGCGAAAGTGTTAAGAGGCAACCCCATCCAGTGCAAGATGGAGGAGAACCCACGTGCATAGTGGAGCAGCCCCAGCCTGGGCGGTGCCCCAAGCCCTGTGGGCCCGTGTGGCCTGGTATGTCCAAGCTTGCTGGAGGGCGTTAAATGGTGGTCCCCAAAATGATATATCTGAGCCCTAATGCCCAGAACCTGTGAATGTGACCTTATTTGGAAAAAGAATCTGGCCAGGCACAGTGGTTCATGCCTGTGATCCCAGCATTTTGAGAGGCTGAGACAGGTGGATCATCTGAGGTCAAGAGTTTGAGATCAGGGCCGGGCGCTGTGGCTCAAGCCTGTAATCCCAGCACTCTGGGAGGCCGAGACGGGCGGATCACGAGGTCAGGAGATTGAGACCATCCTGGCTAACATGGTGAAACCCCGTCTCTACTTAAAAAATATGAAAAACTAGCCGGGCGAGGTGGCGGGCGCCTGTAGTCCCAGCTACTGGGGAGGCTGAGGCAGGAGAATGGCGTAAACCCGGGAGGCGGAGCTTGCAGTGAGCTGAGATCTGGCCACTGCACTCCAGCCTGGGCGACAGAGCGAGACTCTGTCTCAAAAAAAAAAAAAAAAAGAGTTCGAAATCAGCCTGGCCAACATGGTGAAACCCCATCTCTACTAAAAATACAAAAGTTACCTGGACTTGATGGTGCACACATGTAATCTCAGCTACTCGGGAGGCTGAGGCACAAGAATCACTTGAACCCAGGAGGTGGAAGTTGCAGTGACCCGAGATCACACCACTGCACTCTAGCCTGGGTGATGGAGCAAGACTTCATCTCAAAAAATATAAATATAAATAAATAAATAAATAAAGAGGCTGGGTGCGATGGCTCATGCCTGTAATCCCAGCACTTTGGGAGGCTGAGGCGAGTGGACCACAAGGTCAAGAGATCGAGATCATACTGGCCAATATGGCCAGTATGTACTACATACCAAAAACACAAAAATTAGCTGGGTGTGGTGGTGCACGCCTGTAGTCCCAGCTATTCGGGAGGCTGAGGCAGGAGAATCACTTGAACCTGGGAGGCAGAGGTTGCAGTGAGCCAAGATCGTGCCACTGCACCCCAGCCTGGCGACAGAGCGAGACTCTGTCTCAAAAAAAAAAAAGAAAGAAAAAGAAAAAGTATCTTTGCTGTAATCAGCAGAAGGTCTTGAGATGAGGCCATCTGGGATGACCATGTGTGCCCTAAGTGCAACCATGAATGGCCTTAAGAGAAGAAGGCTACGCAAGGACAGAGGCAGCGATGGGAGTGATGCGGCCACAAGCCAAGGAACGCCTGGGGCTCCTAGAAGCTGGAGGAGGCAGGAAGGATCTTCCGTCTCTCAGCTCTGCAGATGCTTTGGTTTCAGACCTCTGGCCTCCAGAACTGGGAGAGAACACATCTCTGTTATTGGCCACCCAGTTTGCAGTGTTTTTTTTTAGGGCAGTCCCAGGAAATTAATCATGGCTCCAGTCATGTAAAAAGATCGGTGGGTGGGCTCCCCGCTTGCCTCCCTGCAAAACCATGAAGACCCTAAACTTCCTTCCCACTCACCTAGGGGGTGAGAAGAGGAAGGAGGGAAAGAGAGACGGCCCTGAGTGGCTCCGAGTACACCTGGGTGGACTAGTTGCTGCAGAAACCACTGCAAATGAACAGAGATGATACAGAGAGGCTGAGGCTGGGCACGGTGGCTCACGCTTGTAATCAGCACTTTGGGAGGCAGAGGCGGGCGGATCACTTGAGGTCAGGAGTTTGAAACCAGCCTGGCCAACATGGTGAAACCCCATCTCTACTAAAAATACAAAAATTAGCCGGGCGTGGTGGTGCAGGCCTGTAATCCCAGTACTTTGGGAGTCTGAGGCAGGCAGATCGCTTGACATCAGGGGTTTGAAACCAGCCTGGCCAACATGGTGAAACCCTGCCTCTACTAAAAATACAAAAGTTAGCCGGGCATGGTGGCGCAGGCAGCTACTGGGGAGGCTGAGGCAGGAGAATCACTTGAGCCCCAGAGGCGGAGGTTGCAGTGAGCTGAGATTGCGCCACTGCACTCCAGCCTGGGCAACAGAGCGAGACTCCAACTCAAAAAAAAAAAGAAAAAAAGAAACCGAGAGATGTCCTGTTGTCAAGGTTAAGTACTACCCCACCCCTCAACTGTCCTGTTAGGGAAAATAAGGAAGTTGCATTTTCAGATACCAAAGTGGGGCCCACCGAGATTAAAAATGCAAGAACTTGTTCACGGGATGCTAAGAATGATTGGGCTTCCTGTCCATCACCTGGGCCTGGCCAGAGCTTCTGCAGGCACTTCGGGCTCCCCAGTGGTGGCGGTGATGCCGTGGGAGCTTGGGGACAGCGGGAATGCAGTGACGCCCCACGGAGGCTCTTGCACGGGTCGTCCCGGGCCATGCACAGCCTGGAACTGGCCGCTATCCAATTTTGCATCTGGGAAGTGTTCATCGATTCCTAGAAAAATAATCAGGTCGAACACAGGCCATTTCCGGTAAAGAGGCTCTAAGGAAGCACCTTCAGGCCGGATGACTCAGGACTGTGTGGAGCGTGTGTGGTCTGGGAACTGGCTGCCTGCTGGGCCCGGGTGCTCTGCAAGGAAACAGTTGGCTGCCTGCGGGGTCATTCATGGCCGTTCCCCTTGGAAGGGCGGCACAGGAGCCCAGTTCTGCAGCCCGCCGACGCCCTGTCACAGACACAGCTCTTCATGGATCTGTCTGGTTTCCCATCACTGCGGTAACAAGTGACCACAAGGTTGGCAGCTGGGAACAGCATAAGTATCCCATCTTATGGTTCTGGAAGTCAGAAGTCTGAGAACAGCCTCACTGGGCTAAAGTCAAGGTGTGGGCGGGGCTGGTTCCTCCTGGAACCTCCACGGGAGAATTGTCTCCTTGTCTTTTCCAGCTTCTAAAGGCTGCATGTACTCTTGGACTCATGTGGCCCCTTCATCCATCCTCAGAGTGCATCACTCCAAACTCAGCTTCCATCATCACAGCACCTTCTCCTCTGATGCTGACCATCCGGCCTCCCTCTTACAAGGGATGCTTGTGATTCCATGGGGCCCATAGGAGAATTCAGGCTGCTCTTCCCATGTTACCACCCTTAGCAGAATCACATCTGCAGAGGCCCTGTTAGAATGAGTGCTGGGTCGAATAGCATTTCCCAAAAATCCATGTCCACCTGGGACCTCAGAATGGGACCTTATTTGGAACTAGGGTCTCTGCAGATGTAATCACATTTAAGATGATGTCACACTCAACTAGGATGGGCCCTAATCTAGTGCCTGATGTCTTCATAAGAAGAGGAAAGTTTGGACACAGATGCATCGGGAAGGTGGCCATGTGAAGAGGAAGTCGGAGATTGGAATGGCCACAGACGGGGACATCGGGCATTGCCGGCCACCAGAAGCTGGGACAGGTGCAGATGGATCCCCCCAGGGTCTTCGGGAAGAGCATGGCCCCTTCGACATGTTGATCTTGGACTCCTGGCCTCCAGGACTGTGGGAGAATGGATTTGCATTGTTTGAAGCCCCCTGTTTCTGGTACTTAGTTACAGCAGCCCTAGGAGCCAAATGCACCGTGTAAGGGCACATTTGCAAGCTCCAGGAGTCAGGAACAGGCCTAGATGGGGTGCCATTATTCAGCCCTCCACAGACCCTTAGCAGGGCAGAGAAATGGGCCAAGCCCCCTGCCAAGGAAGAACTGGAGAGTGGAGAGAGCACCTGGAAGGGGGTCACAGTGGCGTGGCTCTGCAGAATGGGGCCTGTCACAGGGCAGGCGCTCAAGCCCTTGTGGATAAGTGGATGCACAGGTGCAGGTGCGTGAGTTGAGGCTGTCCCATGCCAAGGTGGCCTCTGCTGCGAGGCGGGCCATGAGACCTTTTTTTTTAGACAGGTCTTGCTCTGTTACCCAGGCTGGAGTGCAGTGGTGTGATCTCAGCTCACTGCAATCTCTGCCTCCTGGGCTCAAGTGATTCTCCCACCTCACCTCAGCTTCCCAAGTAGCTGGGACTACAGGCATGTACCACCATGCCCAGCTAATTTTTTATTTTTTGTAGAGATGAAGGTCTGGCTAGGTTGCTCAGCCTGGTCTTGAACTCCTGGCCTCAAGTTATCCTCTTGCTTGGCCTCCCAAAGTGCTGGGATTATAGGCGTGTGCCACTGCACCCGGCCTGAGACCTTTTCTTTCTTTCTTTCTTTCTTTCTTTCTTTCTTTCTTTCTTTCTTTCTTTCTTTCTTTCTTTCTTTCTTTCTTTCTTTCTTTCTCTCTCTCTCTCTCTCTCT
>NC_045450.1:69471026-69505547 GCF_002776525.5 Piliocolobus tephrosceles
CTCTTTCTTTCTCTTTCTTTCTTCCTTCCTTCCTTCCTTCCTTCCTTTTTTTTTTTTTTTTATTGAGGCGGAGGTTCTCTCTTGTTGCCCAGGCTGGAGAGGTTCTCTCTTGTTGCCCAGGTTCTCTCTTGTTGCCCAGTGCAGTGGTGCAATCTCAGGTCACTGCAACCTCCACCTCCCAGATTCTCCTGCCTCAGCCTCCAAAGTAGTTGGAATACCAATCATGTGCCACCACACCCAGCTAATTTTTTGTATTTTTAGTAGCGACAGGTTTTCGCCATGTTGGCCAGGTGGGTCTCAAACTCCTGACCTCAAGTGATCTGCCTGCTTCGGCCTCCCAAAGTGCTGGGATTACAGGCGTGAGCCACCGCACCTGGCCTGAGACCATTTTTTTAAAAGTGTACATAGACCACAACTGGGCGAGCTAATGGAACCACCTCAATATTCCAGAGCAAGACATAGAAGGGAGCTGAGGGAAGGACTGGCCCTGGGACACTGGGATCCCAAATCCCTGGTCCTCTTGACGCCTGCCTTCAACACACCTGCCTCTCCTCATGTGGGCCACCCTGGCGTCTGACTGTTTCAGACCCTTACTTCTTCACTGTTCCTAGAGCACTGGATGGCCACACCCTCCCACAGAGACAAACCTTTCCACTGCTCCGGCCCCGCCCCAGGCTCCACCCCCGCCCCAGGCTCCACCCCCGCACCAGGCTCCAGCCCTGCGCTCCACCCAGAGGGGATGCTGGGAGGGATAGCCCCTCCTCCATGGGCCAGCCCTTAGCTCTGCTGGGGGCAGGTGCTGTGTATCCTCCCTCCCCTAAGTGGACACATCCCTGGGGTTTTTATCTGTCTCAATTCCTGCACCACCCCAAGTACCAAGTGCCAGCTCATGGTGGAGGTCACTGTAGGGCGGAGGCTGGGTGCCATGCCCCGTTATTGTCTATCCTGGCAATAAAAATCCTATTTTTGTTAGTATCGGTGATAATTAATCTTTAGTTAAACCTTAATAATGATATTTACTATGTGCGCAAGCATTTGCCTATTTTATTTTAACTCGTTGTACTGGGTTGGATGTTGGCCACCCAAAATTCACGTCCACTTGGATCCTCAGAAAATGGTTTTGGAAATAGGGTCCTTGTAGATAAATATTTAGTTAAGGTGAAGTCACATTGGATTAGGGTGGCCCTAATGACTGGTGTGTCTATAAGAGAAGACACAGGCCAGGCATGGTGGCTCAAGCCTGTAATCCCAGCACTTTGGGAGGCCGAGGCGGGCGGATTGCCTGAGGTCAGGAGTTTGAGACCAGCCTGACTAACATGGAGAAACCCTATCTATACTAAAAATACAAAATTAGTTGGGTGTGGTGGTGCACGCCTGTAATCCCAGCTACTCAGGAGGCTGAGGCAGAAGAATTGCTTGAACCCAGGAGGTGGAGGTTGCTGTGAGCTGAGATCGTGCCATTGCACTCCAGCCTGGGCAACAAGAGCGAGACTCCATCTCAAATAAAAAAAAAAGAGAGGACACAGACACATACGGAGGAGAAAAATGCAGTGACCCAGGGGGCAGAGACTGGAGTGGTGCAGCCAGAAGCCAGGGACCTCCAGGGATCTCCAGGGACCTGCAGGAAACTCTACAGATCTCCAGGGGTCTCCAGGGGTCTCCAGGGAACTCCAGGGGTCTCCAGGGAACTCCAGGGGTCTGCAGTCGCCACCGAAGCTGGCAGAAGCAGGGAGGACCTTCCTCTAGAGCCTTCAGAGGGAGCACAGCCCTGCCAGCATCTTGATGTCACTTCTGGCCTTCGGAACTAGGAGCGAATACATTTCTGCTGGTTTAGTTCACCCGGTTGGGGATGATTCATTATGGCAGTCCTGAGAAAGGAATGCTGTCATTTACCTGCTTATCAAGCTTTGACCAGTAACTCTACTTATTTGAATTTTTTTTCTGGGGTGGGGGTGATTGGGGAAACCCGTGGCAGGGTGCTAGTGGCCATAGTGTTTATAGAGACCACAGTGTTGATGACTCAGAGAGCAAAGATGGAAGGGAGATTACTAACAACAAGAACTTCCAATAGTGAGCCCACCTGGCACACAGTGTTAGGAAGGGGTCTTATTATCATTCCCATTTTACAGATGCAACACTGAGGTGCAGAGATGCCAAGGCACGTCTCCAAGGTCTCAAGCCAGGAAGTGTTGGAGCTGGGGTTCACGCCCAACAGGGGACCTGGGGACCCAGCGTGGGTACTGCCGTGTCCTCACCAGGAGCTTGGCGGGAGAAGTTTCCATTCTGTCCCGGCCTGGTGCGCAGGGATCTGGGCTCACACAGTGGACCCAGTACACACCCTGAAGCCAGGGACACCATCTACAGGACCTGCAGCATCCAGAGGCCTGCCTTCTTCCTGGCCTGACAGGTTTAGAATCTTCTGGAAACCGCACCCTGGATGTGAAGCCCAGGGCCCCGTCTCCTCTGGAGAAGCCTCCTGATTGTCCTCCAGGGGAGAAAGTGGTCACAGCCGCAGCATTTGCCAAAGGAGCCGCCCAGGGGCTGTTTTTCTGAGGAATTTCCACTCCCAGGTCATCACCCTGGTTCTCTGACTCCTAAGCTTGGATGATGAAGAAATGAGAGGGGCGGGAACTCGGGGGATGTTGGGAACCCAGGTGTGCTTCAGATATGAGCTTGGGCTGTCCAGGGGTAGTGGTTACAAAGCGGCCTGAGCAAAAAGTCTCTGACGACATCACGCAGTGGCGCCCCCAGCTTCTCGTAGAGATGCAATCATCTTTCCGTTCTGTGGTTTTCCCCCAAGGTAGAAGAGGTGCCAGACGGAGGATTCAAAGGAAAGAAAGCCAAGACGCAATAACAAAAAAGAAACTCCCTTGTTCTAACATTACATCCGTTTTCATTTTTCTTTTCCGCTCTGTTGCCCTGGCTGGAGTGCAGTGGATCACAGCTCACTGCAGCCTCGACCTCCCAGACTCAAGCAATCCTCTCACCTCAGTCTTCCGAGTAGCTGGGAAGTCTGAAAGGAATGCTGTAGTTTACCTGGGAACAGGTGCATGTCACCACATCCAGCTAATTTATTTTGTGTAGAGATGGGGTCTTGCTGTGTTGCCCGGGCTGTTCTTGAATTCCTGGCCTCAAGTGATTCTCCTGCCTCAGCCTCCCAAAGTGCTGGGATTCCAGGTGTGAGCCATCATGCCTGGCCTATTTTCACTTTTAAACTAAAGGTGTATCAGGTTTAGCCACTGTGGGTAACAAACACCATTCCCCGTCTCCCTCACCTAAATGGGGATAGAAATGTATCTCTCCCTTATGTAGAAGAAGTCTGACCTAGGCAGTGGGACTGGTATAGAAACCTATGGTGTCAGGGATTCAAGAGCCACCATTTGTACCTTCTGTTCCCAAAGCACCTCATGGTCCAACGTGGCTGCTTTGCTCCAGTCATCATACCCTCATTCCAGGCAGGAAGGAGGAAGGAGAACATGAAGGACACACCTCCTCCTCCCTTTAAAGAGGTGTCCTAGAAGTCACACACGACTGTCCCACTCGCTTCTCTTTGGCTAAAACTTATTTGTATGGACAGGAGAAGCTACAAGGCAGGCAGGGGAGTATCATCTTTAGTTGAGTGACTGCACACATTTAGAAGTCAGGAATCTTCCTGTTATTAAGGAAGAAAGCAGATAAGATATTGGGAGGTCACTTGAGCCATCTGTGCCACTGCTGGGGACTTTTGTGGTAGAAGGGACCTGGCACTGAGATGGAGACTTGGGGAAGCTGGCGTTAGAGTCCCAGGGCAGCCACCAACTGCCACCTGGGTGTTGATGATTTGGCAGCCTCGTCACTTTTTATAGATCTTTCCTTGGCTTCGGAGGAAGGATTCACGAGCATTCCAGGATAATTTTTTATACTGTTAAAACCATAAAAGCTTTTCCATCCTAAGCCTTGTGGCTAAAGCCTTCATGAATATTCCAGTACTTTCTAACCAAAGAATTCAAGAGGACACCTCCCTCTGACCACCTCATTGCCTGAGCAGATGTCCATCTCTAGCAGAAAGCTCACAGTTGGAACGCAGGACGTGAATAGATTCAGGAGGTGCTGGGAGAGAAGGGCCTGCACCTGGCCTACAAGTAATGAATGACCACATGACCAAATTGTGAAAAGGTCGGGGTTTGGAGCCTGCTGGGTTCACTCCCTCGGTGACTCTTGCTGTGCCATCCTTGGCACTTGTTTGATGCGTTGGAACCCCGGTTTTCTCCTCAACTAGATGGGGATCCTGCAGACCCCACCTCATAGCATTGACGTGAGGATGGGATGTAGGATTCCTGTAAAGCTTCCATAGGTGATGAACCTGGCATTCCCAGTTCCCTCCCGTGTGTTACTCAGGCAGTGAGCAGCACACGGATAGTGTAGGCTGTCCCGGTGTCCCCGAGACAGCCTCAGCGGGCCAGGGTCTCTGCCACTTCCTGAGCTGCACACCAAATGAAGCCTCTCTGGGTGAAGCCATTCTCCGGGCAGCCCGGGGCTTGCCAGGTACCCACAGAGGAAGCATGCTGTTCTGGGGGATGGGGATGTCATGCTCTTTGATGCCAGGAGCTCTTCCTCCAAGCCACCCTCCCCGCAGATCCCCCAGGATCTGTCCAAAATGGAAGTCTCACCTTTCTGGGGCTCTTCATTCTCTGTTCCCCGTGGGTTGGAGTCTAAATTCCTTTGCAGGCTTCACTCTAGTGAAGGTTCAAGTCTAAAATGCTTTGTAGGCATCTACCCTCCAGCCTTGCCTCCGTCCTGGGATTCTCACACGCACGCTTTCCTGCCTCCAGTCTGCACTCACCATCCTCTGCCCGGAGAGCCCTGAGCCTGTCTCCTGTGCATCCTTCTAGATTCATCTGTCTTGTCCTTCTCTCTGCCAAGACCCCTTCCTTGGGGGAGCTGCTCCTCCCTCACTCGGATTATGTGACCCTGGCAGGGAGCATGTCACCCAGGCCAGCCAGTCACAAGGTCCCATCCCCTGGCCATGGCCATGGCCATGTGCTTGTTCCAATGGCTGGATGTCTCAAGTTGGGCTCCCTCCCAAACAGATTCTGAGACAGGATGTGGGTGCAAGTAGTTTACTTGAGAGATGATCCCAGGAAATACCAGGGGAGAGTGGGGATGTGAGCTGGGAAAGGCAGCCAATCAAGGGTGGGCTATGGAGTCAGCCACCAGTGTGGGCCCCTGGAGCTCATTCCCACGGGGGACTCTGGGAGCCACCGTGGAGCACACCTCAGGGTCCCCCAGAGAGGTGAGGGAGCTGGGGCACAAGTGCCCCCATGCCTGTGAAATCATTGGTCGAGGCTGCTGCTGAGTGGCGTGACCCACGTTGCTTCCAGCCTGCCACAGGTTCCCATGCACAGAGAAAGTGCTCATACCAAGGAACACGTGTACTGGCAGTGGGAACTCAGGGTGCATCTGCCAGAGAGGTTATGTGACCCGAGCCAGCCAATCAGTGCCTTTCCCTGGGATTTTGTTTCTGGATTTGCAGCAAAGTTGGGTGTTGCCAGCCCTGCTGGTCACAGAGCTGGAGAGATTGAGTTGATAGCTGCCAGGGGCCATCCTCTCTGCCTCCCAGAGTAACAGGAGGAAATATGGCCATGGTTAGGTAGAACCAGGAGGAAAGGGTTGCTGAGGAGAGGGCAGGAGACAATGGCTGTTGTGTTTGAGGTCCTGGGCTGAGGCGTGCCTGAAGCCTGTCCCTCCCCCTGGATCCTTCTGTGACTGCATTTAGTCCAGAGAATAGTGTCTGCCGGTCACCCAGGGTCTCTCCATCAAAATCTCTGTCTCACATGTGCCTTACTCATCTCTTTTCCCTCAAAATGCCTGCTCCAAAGAAAGTCCTCCATTGAAGGTCATCAAAAAGAAGGAAAAAATGAACTTGCATTTCACAGCCCTCATCATTAATTTATTTTTAAAAATCTATGTACATTTTCTGTCTGTATTACTTCTTGTGGGGTAACCCGAGTTGGATAAATTTGTTGTCAGCTGTTGGATGAAGAATTTCCTTTAATTTGCCCTAAATTACTTAAACAGTAAGGGGGTGCCCATCATATTCTGGAATTTGGTGTTCACTTTTCCTACATGACTCATAGTTTTTATATAGTTAAATAATACTGACCAGGCTCATGCCTGTAATCCCAGCACTTTCGGAGGCCGAAGTGGGAAGATCGCTTGAGCCCAGGAGGTTGAGGCTGCAGTGAGCCATGATCATGCCACTGTATTCTGCTTGGGTGACAGAGGGAGACCCTGTCTCAAATAGTAATGAATAATGATAATACCACAGCTCAGCCTTTGGCTTCCCAAGCTCTCCTTGTAAAAAGTCCTCTCCCCTATTGCTGCATAGACTTCCTTGGTTCCTTCCTATTTCTCTCCCACATTTGTCAGTGAGTTACCAAGCATGCAGCAGACGCTCAACACATATTCGCTGGCTACACGGATGAATGCACGACAGCCTATGAGAACAGCAGTGACTCCTAAGTACCTCTTCGCAAACGTTGGGGTCCTTAACTTAGTTTGGGTTCCCAGAATCTAACCTTGAGCTGAGGATTTGAGGGCAGGTAGTTTATCTGAGAGGTGCAATAAACATAGGAAAGAGATGGATAAATGATCCAGGGAAGCGAAGAGAGCTGATACAGTGTAGGTTATTAAGCCAGCTACCACATGGCCAACTGGAAAATCCCTCTGGGAAACTCCAGGAAACAGCTCTGAATCATCCCAGCCAAGGACGAGAAATCTGGGGTATTTATATCCCCAGCCCCATTTGCTGTTATTAGCCATTGTCCCAGGGGATGTTAAATCCTAGGCACTCATGGGCCACCATGCTCATGCGCTGTGTGGGTTCTCATCGCCCAGGGGCAGCCCTCCGGCAAAGACACAGGTGTGCCTATTGGAAGTCAGGTCGGTCTTAACAGAGATGGCTGGGATCTGTGAGGACATGGGTGGAACGGGGACAGTCGGCTTCAGTCCTAGATGTAGATTATTTTCCCAAAGCTGTTGTCCCACTAAATTTGAGGCTTTTTTCTGGCTGTGTCTACAGACACTGCACAGACTCTTTGCTGTGATCAACCCCCCCAGCTCACGGCACTATTCCATCATGCTTGTGCAGCCTGATAACATCCCTTGGTGTCACTCAGTTGCACTGCAGGTGGACATCTGCTCCCAACAGACAATTCGATTCTCTCTGTAGGAAGTTGAAGTGGGAGATGGTGAGGCACAGCCTGAGCTGGGCCCTGGGACAGAGGAGATGCAACCCTCCAAGCAGATGGGATGGCCATGTCCACAGGGAACAGGCGAGGCCTGGCTGCAGAGGGAGGAGGGAGCCACATCCAGAGAAGGAGGAAATAGATGGAAAGTACTGCCAGAGGGCCTGATGCTTTTCCAGGACTCACTCTAGTTGTCTGAGAGTCTTACTTGCCTTGAGTTCCCAAATAACCCAGTAACCTCCCAAGCAGTCCGCTTCTCTGCTTCAGCTGACTTGAGTGGATTTCTGTTACTTGCAACTGCAGTTGATCAAGACCTCGCCGCCAGAGCTCCCCACTGGTAGGGTCTCCAATGCCCCCAAAGAGTGGCCTGCCAGTGTAAGATGTCCGAGTCTTCTGGAAAAGCCTTAGAACAATGGCACCACATCACACATTACCCATCACAAAATGGCACCCCTGTGTCTCCTTGCCTCAAATTGTTAATGGGTTTTGTTTTGTTTTGTTTTTCCTTTGAGACAAGGTCTGGCTTTGTTGCCCAGGCTGGAGTGCAGAGTGCAGTGGTGCAATCAGGGCTTACTGCAGCCTTGACCTCCTGAGCTCAAGCAGTCCTCCCACCTCAGCCTCCTGAGTAGCTGGGACTACAGGCACGCGCCACCATGCCTGGCTAATTTTTGTATTTTTTGTAGAGATGGGGTTTCGCCATGTTGCCCAGGCTCGTTAGTGGTCTTTGACGCCAAATTGAGGGCTGGTGACATTCTGTGGCTGCTGAATGGGTGTGGCAGGAACAAAGGAAAAGCTGGGACTCTCTGGCCTTTGCCCTTGATGTCCAGTTCATAGAGCCTCCAATAAAAATAAATGGTGAATAAAAAATAGGTGTGAGGACCGGAGCCCTACAGCAATCACATCGAGAGGAAAGAAAAACCTTGATCTTTACATCACATAATTAAACTTTTATGACTGCCGGCCCCACCCACTGTTCTGCAGACATGCATGCCGTCCTTCTGTCGGCCCATCTTGGTCCCAAGAGAGAGTGGGCAGAGGGCTGGGCTCTCCAGGGTGACCCCACCAGGCTTTCCTGTTCGTTTTTCCAGGTTGGGCTTCATTGTGACCAGAAGGATGACTTTTTTCCTTTGTCTCAAATTGTCCATGACTTAACTCCCTGCCTGGGTAGCAAATAGGAGGCTTTGCTGGGATGTCCAAGGGTGACCAGTCGCTTCCCAGGGAGCACTTGGGACAGAGCTGGCCATCTTGCTCCTTTCCTTGGTACAACTTGGTGCTCTCCCATCCGGGACTTCCCAGGGGTCCCCCTTGCCTATGAAACATCTTTTTTTTTTTTTTTTTTTCCAAATTCAAATGTTATTTTTTGGAAATTAGATTCTGAGATTGCAACATGATGGAAAGGTTGATCACCACTAAACTCCTCTCTCTCTCTTTGCTTTGCTGGCTCTAATAATAACGATATTAACTAACACTTTCTGTGTGTCAGGCCATATATGACTTCCCATCTATTAACCATTTGTGCCCCGAGACAGAGACAGAGATGCCATTATGACCACATTCATTTCACAGATGGGGCATGGAACACAGAAACATTAAGTGACTTGCTCAAGGCCAACAACTTGGAAGCAGAGGAGCTGGGATTTTCATTGAGCCTGATGCCAAATGATGGCACAAACCAGCAAGCTAAGGACTCAATCTGCCCCGTGGGTGATCCAGCCCGGACAGCAATCGTAGCTTGCAGAGCAGAGGTCTCTGGTTACAGCTCTGCCAATGGTGTCCTTGGAGTGTCTGGGCTGGGATAGGTCTCCCCAGAGCCACCCTGGGCCAGCGAGGAGCCCACAGGGTTGCCATACAAAGGATCTGTAAGGAGATGAGGGTTGGATTAGCAAAGTGGCAAACATTTCACTATTGACAACTACCAACCACCCATCCACATGCTGGGCCTATCAAAAGGCTGATTCTGTGTAGCCTTCCTTCCCCTTTGCTGGAGTGGGGATGGAGTGGGGACCCAGTTTATTCCATTCCCCTGCACCCAAGGTTTCATGGTCACAGGCAATGGCAGCCAAGTGGGTGAGAGTGTGAATTCAAATCCCAGCTCTTCTATTCAGAAGCTGGGTGGCCTCAGGGAAGTGACTTACACTGTCTGTGCTCAGTTCCCTCATTGGAAAAATGAGGCTAATAACAGTACCAGCCTGGAGGGTTGTTGGGGGTGGCAGGATTTCGCAGTATAATGCTTTGGGGTCAGGTACTCAGAAGCATCTGTTTTGTTGTTGTTTTTTGTTTGTTTTGTTTTGAGATAGGGTCTTGCTCTGTCACCCAGGCTGGAATCCAGTGGCTCGATTTCAGCTCACTACAACCTCCACCTCCCAGGCTCAGGCTATCCTCCCATCTCAGCCTCCCGAGTAGCTGGAACCACAGGCACATGCCACCATGCTGGCTAATTTTCGTAGCGACTGGATTTCATGTTGCCCAGGCTGGTCCTGAGCTCAAGCCACCTGCCTTGGCCTCCCAAAGTGCTGGGATTACAGGCCTGAGCCATCGTGCCGGGCCCCCGAAGGCATCTGCTAACACAGATCTCTTCTCTCCTTGGGTTTGTCCTTTGTCAGTCTAAGGACTGTTGTTCTGGAACAGTCTTATTCACCACTGAGCCCTCCAGTGCTTGAAACAGAGCCCAGAACATTAGTAGGTGCTTAATTATTGGATGACTGCATGCCAATTGAGTGCATCTGAAGAATGATGCTTCAAAGACTGAGAAAAGTGAAACAAAAAGAGGAAAAAAAGATAACGGAAAACATCTGCATTATTATTATCCTTTTGAGAGGCAGTTTCGTTCTTATCTCCCAGGCTAGAGTGCAGTGGTACAATCTCAGTTCACTGCAACCTCTGCCTCTCAGGTTCAAGCAGTTCTCCTGCCTCAGCCTCCCAAGTAGCTGGGATTACAGGCGTGCACCTCCATGCCTGGCTAATTTTTGTGTTTTTAGTAGAGACAGTTTCACCATGTTGGCCAGGCTGGTTTTGAACCCCTGACCTCAGGTGATCTGCCTGCCTCAAACTCCCAAAGCGTTGGGATTGCAGGCGTGAGCCACCGCCCCCGGCCAATCTACATTATTCTGTATCTGCATTTGAGCCGCACCAAAATCTTAGGCAGGGTTTCCCCGTTTGAGTCCACATCACGCAGGCAGCCTTCCGTAGTCCTTGTTCCACCCATTCCCCATCCTTGTTTCTCCCACGTGCCCTGGCTCCTGGGGGCCCCAGACTCTGAGATCCCAGAGGTGTCTTGTGCCAGCTGCACAGCACAGGGCCCGGCACAGAGCGACTCGATGGGTATTTGGGGAATGAGTTAACACTGAAGGAGCTAATTCCTGTGTCTTGGTGCGGAGATGAGCAATGCGGACAGGCCTCCTCCTGCCCTTGGGCCCCAGTAGCTCACCACACAGTGCCTGCATACCCGTCCACATTCTGTGACTGAGGGGGGAGCACGGGGGAGTCCCTTAGCTCTTAAGGAACGTGGATTTACCTGTTTCAAAGGTGATTTCGTCTGGCTCGAAATTGATTTACCTGTATACCTGCACAGGTTAAGAATGCTAAATGCCTTAGGGCAAAAGAAGTATGAACATACTGCACTGCTCCTAGCTACGGCACTTCGGGCACGCTCTTCTCCAAGCCTCAGCTACTGGATCTGTGAAATGGGATGATTTCCACCTCCCTGGATTCCTGGGAACGCGTCCTGGGGTCATTGAAGGTAAAGGGCGGAGCCTGGACTCCTGCGCTAGCGCCACCATCCGGTAACAAGTCTCCCTTTCTTCGTCTGCAAATTGGGAAGCGTGTGCCTAAGTTTTCTAAGCACGTGTACAGGGTGGGAGTCAACTCCGTAACCGTGTACTCTGCACCGCGCCACAGTTCACAGCGCCCAGCCCTTGCGGATTTCATTTGCTAAAATCCTAGGAGGTCGCCTCCTTATTCCTATTTTCCAGTTGAGCTGCAGAGAGTTGGGGTTGGTAAATTTGCAAGCCCCTTGTGGAAAGCGCTTGGCACCGCGCCAGGCGCATAGTAAGCGCTCAATGAAAACTATATTTGTGTAGCCAGTGGCGAGGAAGCTGAGCGTCTCCTTGTCCCTAGCAGGCCCTGGAGGCCAGCGGCCCCGCCTTCCTCGCCCACCCGGCGCCCGCGCCACAGCCCCCGCCTACTTCAGCCAGCTGAGCCTGCGGGGCGGGGTCGGGGGCGGGGCCGGTGCTGATCGGTCCTACCAGAGCCGCCAGCCACCTGGGGGCGTGGCCTCCGTGCTCCTGGCAGCCTACAAGAGGCGGTGCGCTGAGCCCCGGCACCCACTCGCATCCCAGGGCGTCTCCAGCCGCCCCCTTTGAGCTGTCTGCTTGCTGTGCCCGCTGTCGCCGCTGCTACCGCTGCTCGACGCGGGAGACGCCAGCGAGCTGGTGATTGGAACCCTGCGGAGGTAAGTGTGACTTCCATGCCTCTCCCTTTTGCAAACTGTTACCCTCCCGAGAAGCTGGAATAACTAGAATAGATGCCACCTCGCAGGGCTGACTGTGTGAGGGCACCACACTGAGTGCTCTGCTTGCATCGCGGAACATAGCTTTGCGACAGGCCCTTTTGCAGATGGAGAAACTGAGGCTCAGCGAAGACAACTCATTTGCCCAGGACCTCACAGCCAGGACTCCAAAGAGCCGGGCTTCAACGCGATCTGAGTGCAAAATGCTGCTACTTGGGGGCTGTTTACTCTCTTGCCTTCCTTGTGCAGAGCTAGCATTTGTTGCATTCCTGTGTTCGTAGTGGGTGTCAATAACTGGGAAGCTGATGGCATGGATGTGGCAGGCATTAGAATGTGTCCTACTCATGTCTGGAGGAACAGGGTGATCTAGTGGCATATGCATTCAGCTGCCGTTTGCTGCCACCCCCTCTATGATTTCATTTGCAAGGTAGCCTTCTTCTCGTATTTCAGATGAAGATGCTGAGGGTCAGAGAGGTGAAGTAAGTTGTCCAGGCAGAGCCAGGGCTGGAACCCAGCTCTGTCTGTCTCCAGAGCTTCAAATGGATGTGTAGAGACTTGGGGCCATGTCAGGGTTCTGCAGTTTGGGGGAACACGTTTCTGGGTTTCTTTAGCCAGAGCAGGCACCTGCATAACTCCTGCATGGGGAGAGTTACCGTGGAGGCTGAGGGTTCGCTCTGGAGTGTGGGGGACATCAGTCGTCCCATGTGGACACAGCCAGGGTTAGTCTCGCATGTGCTGCAGACCCAGAGCCTCCCTTGCTAAGGCTGGGCTGGTGGACAAGCCAGGGAGGACTTCGCTGATGCCTGCTCATCAACTGGAATTGGGCGTCTCTCAGCCAAAATGTGAGTTGCTGCCCTGGCTGAGAGAAGCAGCCGGGAACCCGTGCAAATGCCTGGCTTGCCTTGCAACTGAGAGTGGGGCTGTGAATTTCCCCTTTGGGCCTTTAGACCCCTTGTCCGGTAGAATGGGGTGTGCCTGCTTTCCCCATCCAGGGTCTGGAGTCTGACAGTGAAGACAGCCTGCAGAACAGGACCGGGGCGTGGCCCTTTCCAGCAGACTGAGGCCATGAGCTGTGACTGTTGGCTGTCCCGGGGCTCTTTGGGTTTTATGCACCTGATTTTCTGCTACTGTCCCAATCTAGCTGTTTCCACTCAGGAAAAGGAGTGGATGTGGGACTGTGTTGCCCGTGCAGCAGGCACGCAGTCTGTACCACGCACTTTACTTGTATTGGCATCGCTGCAACACTCCTGGGCAGTAGATCTCTCGATGCCCACTTCACAGCTGAGGAAACTGAGGCTCAGCAAGGTGAAGTGCTTGCCTAAGATCCCGCAGCTAGTATGGAAAGCTATCAGCCCCAGGTGGGTCCTATCTGCACTCTTGACCCTGCTTTCTTTAAGACACTTCTCTGCCCACTGCCAACTCCACCTGTGAACCTGACCGTCACACAGGTGATGTTTTGTCTTAGAGGGGCTCCAGGTAAAACCACTGGACAATGTACCCAGGGAGGAGAAACCAAGAGGGGGATTTTGATTTTTACAGTCTCTCGAGATGTAAGAGTAGGAATAGTAATAATGCCATTTGTAATAATACACGCAGCTGACATTTACATGATGCTTAGTACAGACCAGACATGCCCAGGGTTTCGGTGGACGAGCTCACTGCCTGCTCTATGAGCTGGGCACTTTTTACAAGGAGTAAGTCGAGGCTCGGAATTATTAAGGTGTGTGCCCAACATGACCCAGCCAGGGCGGGGTAGAGCTGCTGTCCAGGCTGGGCCCTGCGCCAGGTTCTGGGTGAAGGTGCCCATCTAATGACCAGCCACATGACTGTCACGGCAGAGCTTGCTACTAGTTGAGGCTTTTCGTGCCATGTGGGAGTTTTTTTTTAACGTTGGCAGGAATCTGGGTCCCTGGTCCTGGCTGGGGTGAGGCTGGAAGGGGATCAACTGCCCCTGGCCTTGGACTCAACACTGCTGACAATACTGAGAGCCCTGTCCCAGGACCCAGATCAGTGCTGGCTCTCAGAGTCCTGTCTCCAGCCTGGAGAGGAGAGTTGGCTGGACTGGGAAGGCCTGAGCTAGGGAAGAAGACTGTGAGGTCCCTTAAAACCTCTGTACTTCATCCCTCAAAAGACCCCAAGTTAAGTATGTGGCCCTTTGTAGGTTGCATTTGCAAGTTTTTGGAGGCAGGACCCTCTGACGTCTTTGGAGGTCAGAAAGTTTTTGGAGGCAGGGCACTGACCTCTTTGGCCTGTGGGAACTGGAACTTTTCTTTCCTTTGTCACCAGCGTCATTTGCTGTATGTGGGAGGTGCCTGCATGTCTGCCTGCGCCTGACTCAGGAGGCTTTTTCTTTCTTTCTTTTCTTTTTTCTTTTTTTGCAAACGCGCTAGTTTTTGATCAGTCCCAGATGTGCAAACCCAGGATCTCTCAAAGGGGCCGATGGCTTGTCAAGAAAGGAAAATTCAATCTGGGCATAATTTATTTCACTTCGTCTTCAGTTCATTGAGTGGAACAGATGCTCACACCTTCCTGGGACGGGGACCCAGAGCACCTTGTAAAGTCTTAAATAGAGCATGCTGAGTTCTGGGACAGGCAAGGGACAGTCTGATCTGGGTGGTGGTTAATAGGATGGGCCATGTTCTGTTTTTCTTTTTCCTGAAAAAATGTTTTGTGGTAAAAAGACACATAAACATAAAATTTACCATTTAACCCATTTTGAAGTGTACAATTCAGTGGCATTTAGTACATTTGCAGTATTGTGCAGCCACCACCACTAATTCCAGGACGTTTCATCATCCCATAAGAAAACCCCCTACCCATTAGGCATAATTCGCCATGCTCCTCCCTTCAGCCACTAATCTCCTTTCTGTCTCTATGAACTTGCTTATTCTGGACATTCCATGTAAATGGAATCACACAGTGTGTGGCTTTTTGTGTCTGGCTCCTCTCACTCAGCATCATGTTTTCAAGGTTCATCCGTGTTGTCATGTGTCTGAGACCTTCATTCCTTTTTACGGCTGAGTAATATTCCATCGTATTAATAGACCACGTTTTGTTTATCCATTCTTCCACTGAAGGAAATCTGGGCTGTTTCCACCTTTGGCTTTTACGAAGGCTTCTGCTGTGAACATTTGCATTCAAGGTTTTGTGTGGGCATATGTTTTCATATCTCTTGAGTGCTTACCTGGGAGGAATTGCTGGGTCTTATGGTAACTTTATGTTTAACTTATTGAGGAGACTGTGGCCTCTTTTTTGACTCTCTTCCTGAAGCATCAACTCAGGCCATGTCTTTCCAGAATGTGTTGCTGGCCTTCTCCATGGGTGCAGGGAAGCCCTGGCAGTTGGCATTGGTGGGCAGTGTTGGCATGCCACCTGGGTCACAGCGGCAGCCGGCAGGGCATCCTGAGACATCACCCTGCCTTCTACCCCAGGCTGTGCAATGACGGGTACTCTTGGACAAAGACCCCTCTTGCAAGGCTGCGAGGACATCATGGTCCAGCCGAGGGAGATTTGTCTTTGATTGTCTTGAGTGCTGCGTCAGCTTAGATAAAAACCACAGAGTCAGAGGGAAAAAAAAAACAAAAAACAAACAAAAAAAAGTCCTGATGAGGATTGTGCAATTTCCGGACCATCATTTTTTAAAAAATTATAAATTATGAAATCCCACATTTTCAATCCCAATTTCTGGAATGTGTTTTATTTTGAGCACAGAATGGCAACATCCCAGGAAAAAAAGTCATGCTCCCATTTTGCTTGTAATCAACGGAGCTGGAACTGACCCTACCCCCAATTTTTTTGAATAGGGAAAAGGCTCAGCTGGATCCCTGTAAGGATTGGGAGCTGGTATCTTCTGAGTCTGACTTGAGAAGAGTCTGATAACTCCTAGAGGAAACAGGCAGGCTTTGCGAGCCGGGGAGGACGATAGTGGGTGGGTGGGGAGTTGGCGAGGGTGTGCCAGGCAGAGGCACCGTGTGTGTGCAAAGGCCTGGAGGTGGAGAAGGGCCTGGGACTTGTGGAGAATGGCAGAATGTTTGGTGTGCCTGCAGGCTACGAGTCAGGCTCAGGGTGGCAAAGGTCTGCCCTGCAGGTGTTACGATGAGCTGTACCACTTAGTGGGCACCATCAAGATGAACAGAAAGTAACACGGTGGCATTGCACTTGAGAACAGCTCACTCTAGAATGGACTGTGTCCCCCAAAGTGTGCAGAGCCCATACCTAGTAGTCCCCAAGGTGACTGAGCACGTGCACAGATCCAGCAGCAAATCCCCCCAATCCAAGAGCTGTTCTTTCCATTCTCTGTTCTTTCGGTCCTTCTGTTTATGACAAGGTGAAAGTCACAGGTGGGGTTGTCCCTAACACCTCTCCCACACCCTGATCTCCTTTTACAACAAAGAGCAAGCATCTTCTACAACAAAGCCTTTGGCTGGTATCAGCGCCTGGCTGGGAGGAAATAACTGGGTTGTTTTTACTGTTTAATTTCCCTCTTGCTGTCTGTTCACGGCACTAGTGATCAGGTTCTCTGCCAGTGGGAGTGATAGAAAGTTACCTTTTTAAAGTAAATTTCTTGGAGCCCCAAAAACAAGCCAAGTTAAATAAAAATTCAAAGTATGGGGCCAGGCACAGTGGCTCACACCTGTAATCCCAGCACTTTGGGAGGCCGAGGTGGGTGGATCACCTGAGATCAGGAGTTTGAGACCAGCCTGACCAACACGGTGAAACCCCATCTCTACTAAAACTACAAAAATTAGCCAGGCGTGGTGGCAGGTGCTTGTAGTCCCAGATACTCGGGAGGTGGAGACAGAAGTTGCTTGAACCTGGGAGGTGGAGGTTGCAGTGAGCCAAGATCGCACCACTGCACTCCAGCCTGGGTGACAGAGCGAGATACCATCTCAAAACAAAAACAAAGTATGTACTAGTACTGGTACACGGTAGGAAGGTGGGCAGAACTTGGGAAGTGGGGGATTCAAAGGACGGGGTTTGGGAAATGCTGGATCAAGGTGGGGGAAGGAGGAGAACTGAGAGGTACTTTAGAGAAGTGCTTCTCAGAGTGGGGGCCTGCAACCAGGCGCCATGGCTCATGCCTGTAACCTTAACACTTTGGGAGTTCGAGGCAGGTGGATTGCCTGAGCCCAGGAGTTCGAGTCCAGCTTGTACAACATAGTGAGGTGCTGTCTCTACCAAAATTTTAAAAATTAGCTGGTGTCCTCTCAATGTGTCTTGTCCTCTCCATGTTTCTAAAATAAAGGAAGAAAGGCCAAGCACAGTGGCACACACCTATAATCCCAGCACTTTGGGAGGCCGAGGCGGGCAGATCACTGGAGGTCGGGAGTTCGAGACCAGCCTGGCCAACATGGCAAAACCTTGTTTCTACTGGAAATACAAAAATTAGCTAGGCCTGGTGGTGCACACCTGTAATCCCAGCTACTTGGGAGACTGAGGGAGGAGAACCGCTTAAGCCTGGGAGGCAGAGGTTGCAGTGAGCTGAGATCACGACACTGTACTCCAGCCTGGGTGACAGAGCAAGACTCCATCTCAAATAAATAAATAAGCAAATAAATATAAAATAAAAGAAGAAAAAAATGAGCCAGGCGTGGTAGTGCACACCTGTAATTCCAACTTCTTGGGAGGTTGGAGACTTGAGACCAGGAGGTTGAGGCTACAGGTGAGCAGTGTTCACGCCGCTGCACTGCAGCCTGAACAACAGAGTGAGATCCTGTTTCAAAAAAAAAAGTTGGTTCCTGGCCTGGCAGCACATGGGGACTCACAGAAATGCAGGTTCTCAGGCTCCCCCGCAGACCTGGATCAGAAACTCTGGGGTGGGGCTGGCAGTCTGCTGTAACAGATGCAGCCTCAATTGTGGGAACTGCTGCCCTAGAAAGCTAAAGAAGTCTTGCCCTGGGGCCCTGGCACAAATGTGGGGCATGGAGAGCTGGTTACTGGGGTCAACGCTGAGCTATGTGGACGGTTCTGATCATAGGGCCTGATGTGACCAGAAAGAAGTCACGAGTGACCTGAGAGCTGAAAGACCACCTCCCTCCAGAATCGGGGAGACCCCTTGAGAACAAGCTGTTGGCATATTTGGAAGGCTTTCTTCCAGAACACTCAGCCCTTTGGCACTCTGTGCTGAGGCTGTGACTCCCCGATGCTCCGGGGCCTGAGCCAGTGTCCTGAGGATGCCGGCACCTTCGTCAGAGCACGTTTCATGCCCGTGTGTGCCTGGGGAGAGCCAGCTACGCACATGTATTTATAAGCCCTGAAGGGGTGAACTGTTTCCTCAAGGGCATTGAAGACACCTCTACGATGTGTGTCCGTCTTCCCTGGCGTCCCTCTCTCCTGCCCCAGGCCTGCTCCCCACCCAGCCAGTCCGTTCTCCCCGGGAGGGAAGACCCTGTTTATTCCCCGGGACCTGCGAGGCTGGGGCTGCCCTGGGACTGAGAAGGTATTTTCAGCTGGGCCTTGGCACTGCAGGACAAAGTACTCTGTCAGACTTGGGATGAACTGGGCCCTGTCTGGGAGAGTCGTGTGCGGGTCCAAGGGGGAGGCCCTACCGCCAGCTGGACTTTATCTGGGACCTGACACATCGCAGTTCACTTTGAAGGCTGCTGAGCCAGGGCCCCAGGCCTGTTTCAGCTCTGAGACTCCTGAGGGAAAGGCCCCGGGATTTTCTCTTGAATAATGGTGTGCTCTCCTTGGACCACTCCCGCCCTCTTAATCCAGTCTTCAAACAGAGGTCAGAGCAACAGCAAATTTTTTTTGTTTTTTAATTTCTTGTTGATGCTTAACATACCAGGGAAGAGTGCACAGCCATCCCTGTGCCAGCAGAGAGATTTTCACAAAGCGCCGTAGCCCCGGTCACAGCGAGCCTGGCTGGCTCCCAGAAGCCCCTCAGGCCCCTCTCACGGCCCCGCACCCCCTAAGGGTAGTCATTTCCGGACTTCTAAGGGCACAGGCTGGGTTTGCCTGGCTTGGACTTGACCTAAATGAAGCCATGCATGTTGAATCACTGGAGTCTGGCCCCTTTTGTTTGTTGAGCACCGTGTCTGCGGGGTTTGTCTGTGCTGTTGTGTGTTGCAAGGCTTTCGAGACACAAATCAGACCCTGTGACCGCCCGACTTCCTTCCTTCGAGGGCGCTCATTGCATTTAGAGCAAAACCAAGTCTTCACTGTGGCCTTCAAGGCCCCTCACCGTGACCTGGCCCTGGTCGCCTCCCGACCCCATTCCTCCCCAGCCTCACGGGCTTTTCGCCTATCCTCAGTCACGCCTCGACTGTGACCCCCTCTGAGCCTTTGTCCTTGCATTTCCTGCTGCCTGCAGCGCCCTTTCTTTTTTCTTTATTTCTTTCTTTTTTATTTTTCTTTTTTCGAGATGGAGTCTCACTCTGTTGCCCAGGCTGGAGTGCAGTGGTGTGATCTCGGCTCGTTGCAACCTTCACCTCCCGGGTTCAAGCGATTCTCCTGCCTCAGCCTCCCAAGTAGCTGGGACTACAGGCATGTGCCACCACGCCCAGCTAATTTTTGTATTTTTAGTAGAGACAGGGTTTCACCATGTTGGCCAGACTGGTCTCAAACTCCTGACCTCAGGTGATCTGCCCGTTTCAGCCTCCCACAGTGCTGGGATTACAGGCGTGCGCCACCGCACGGGGCCAACAGTGCCCCTTCTTTAAGAGCTCAGCAGGACCTTGCCGTCTACCCCAGCCAGAGTGGTTCTGCCCCCTCCTCTACCCATCTTTGCCAGCCGTTTCCCCGGGCTGTCCTGCTCACACCTTCTGTATTTACTTCTCTGCTGCCACGTTTATTCTCTGTCTCCTCCCAGGCCCGAGGGCAGATTCCGTCTTGTTCACTTGCAGATCCCAAGGACTCCTGGGATTTTCACCTGCAGAGCACTGTGGAGGTTCCGCAGCCGGCTCTCGACTCACCTTTGCGGATGCCAGCTGTCAGTGAATCACGCTTCTCAGGCAGGGAGACTGGCCCAGGCTGCCAGGCTCGGAGCCCAGCGCAGAGATGATCTGGGGCCCTGAATTTACTCGGGAGGAGAAGGGAAAGAAACATCATTAAACACCAGGAATTTCCTGGGATTCTGTCACTGGACCCTTTATAAACATGATCGTGGGTAATCATGGCACCCTTTCTCCCCTAGCCATGGAAGAAACTCAGGGCCTCATGCATGAGTGAGGAATTGGAGGCTTGGGGAAGTTGAGGCATGCCCAGCTCCATGCGGTGGAGGCGGAATTCGAACCCAGAGCTGCCCATTCTTCTCTGTGCCTTTCTGCGTTGCCTTCTGGGAGTCCAAAATTCCTTTCCCTTCGGAGACGGAGGGCTCCTGCTGTTTATCTTTTAAAGCTTTGCTGGGAACATTGTTTCCAGGGAAGCATCCTCACATCTTCAAGAAGGGAGAAAGGTGCCCCAGGAGTTATGTCCTAGGGTTTTAAAGAATGTATTAATTTATTAACTGGTCCCTGGTCCCTAGTCCCTTAAAAGTGGCTTTTCTTGTATATCACCTTGGCTTGCATCGAATGCACCTGCTTTTCAGTTCTTTCTTTTTTCTTTTTTTTTTTGCACATGGTAGAATAAATAAGAGTTTGTTGAATGACTATTTTGTTTTTGTCCAGAATTTTGTATATTCTTAGCATTGCATGTAAACAACGAAAAGCATTGTATAGAATTTTTGCTCAATTAAGCCATACAGACATATTGTCTCAGAAATCCCATAAGAATATATCTTTTGTTAATTGGCTGGACGTGGTGGTGTGTGCCTGTAGTCCCAGCTACTCAGGAGGCTAAGGCAAGAGAATCGCTTAAACCCAGGAGGTGGAGGTTGCAGTGAGGTGAGACCGTACCACTGTACTCCAGCCTGGGGACAGGACAAGACTCCGTCTCAAAAAAAACAAAAAACAAAAGGAGTATATCTTTTGTTGAGGGGAGAGGAGGAGAGAAGGTGCCTTGTGGGGCTGGTGTCGCCTTTAAGCTAAGTGGACTGCTGGCTGTCCTGGGGAGGTGGGGAATTCAGTGTGGTGCAGCAGCAGCTAGGAGAGGAGCTGGAGCTGGGCTGTGGCCTCCCTTGGGTCGGGCCTTAATCCTGCCAAGAAGGGTTTAAGGAAAACTGCCAGGCTGCAGTGAGTGGGGGAGAGGGGCCCCCATTCCCTGAGTGGTGCTTACCCAGGCGCTTCTAACGGGATGTTCTGCTCAGTCAAGGGCTCTGCCAGAGACACAGGCGGGGGGAGTAGAGTACCCCTCCTTCCAGCCACGGCTTCATTCCTGGAATTTCTGGGTGGTTTGTGGGTATGACTCTGATCTGCCCTTGGCCTCTTGCTTAGATCTGAGTTCTCCTTTGATACTTCTGAGGAAGAGTAGAGCCTAGAGAACACCCCGACCCCCAGGCTGCTGGGGTCAGCTGCCCTCGTGTGGACCATGGGCCTCAGCTGAGTGGTGCAGGGCCGCAGGTCAGAACTGCCCTGACGTTTAGGAGAGTCGCTGTGTGGACGAGGCAGGACTGGTAAGTGACCGGGGCATGGTGAATGATTCTACATTGTCCTCAGGCTTTCTGTATGGCCACGGGCAAGTTGCTTATCTTTTTTGAGCCTCAGTTTCCTGATCTGTAAAATAGGGCTATTATCACAGTGACCTCATCAGTTCGTGGACCACATGAAATGTGCAGGGCAGGAGTAGAGGACCCAGGCCATGCCTGCAGCAGCCCCTTCCTCACCCCACGATAGCGTAGGTTTGGTGATGAACATTTCTTGGGGGCATAAAGCTGATTGAACAAGGCTCAGTGCCAGCCAATGGCGAACTGCAGCCAGCTTGGACTGGCTCATACCAGCTCGAGAGCTGATAGTTACATTTTCAGGGCCAGCCTAGTGGCTCACACCTGTAATCCCAACACTTTGGGAGGCCAAGGTGAGAGGATCACTGGAGCTCCAGAGTTCGAGACTGGCCTGGGCAACATAGTGAAACCCCGTCTCTACTATAAATAAAAAATTTACTGTGCTTGGTGGTGCACACCTGTAGTCCCAGCGACTTGGGAGGCTGAAGTGGGAGGATCACTTGAGCCTGGGAGATTGAGGCTGCAGTGAGCCATGATTGTACCACTGCACTCCAGCCTGCGTAGTAGTGAGACCCTGCCTCCAAACAAACAAATAAAAATCAATAAAAAATAAATTTTCACAAGGATTGCAAACCAGTTAAACACAACCATCATTAAACGTCACATTATAAAAACTTACAGTTAAGTTATATTTAAAGGCCGGGCATAGTGGCTCATGCCTGTAATCCCAGCACTGTGGGAGGCCAAGGCGGGTGGATCACCTGAGGTCAGGAGTTCAAGACCAGCCTGACCAATATGGTGAAACCCCATCTCTACTAAAAATACAAAAATTAGCCAGGTGTGGTGGCATGCACTTATAGTCCCAACTACTCAGGAGGCTGAGGCAGGAGAATTGCCTGAACCCAGGTGGTGGGGATTGCAGTAAGCCGAGATCACACTATTGCATTCCAGCCTCAGCCTGGGCTGCAGAGTGAGACTCTGTCTTAAAAAAACACACAAAACTAATATTAAAAAAAAAGAAAGTTTTATTTAAAATGAAAGTAATAAATAATTAAAACCTATCATTTTTGACTTTTTTCCTGCATTTTACTGTGGCCTCTGCTCTATGGGATCTGCGTGATGGAAAGGCTGCATGACCGTGTGCTTCTGGGGATCTCTTTTCAGAACCTCCATGCTCAGTGACCTCACACTGGTGGCCACAGTGGGAGTATTTACACTGAGGGAATTGGCAAACACCGCTAGGCAGGGTGGTTTTTGCTTGGTTTTTATTTTGGAAGCTGGTGATGAATGATTTACCGTCCCACCACTGTTCCAGCCCTTGAGAAGCTCGGGGTCCAGCGAGGGAGGCTGAGAGTCAGAGCAGCCACGATCCTGGGTGGGGAGCCCAGGGCCAGGGGTGCCCATGGGCCTGTCAAGTCAGCTGAGACCCAGCCATGGAAGAGGACAGAGCTCCATGATAGAAAATGACATCTGACAGGATAAAGTCAGCATGAATCACCAAATACATTTGCATGGGTGACACCTGGCCAGGTAGTGACATGAATCCTCCAGACCTGGCACATGACATATTGGACATCTGGGGAAAAATGGCCAACACTCAAGGCATACACTGAGCTAATATACATTTCAAATTCAGTAGAGGGTCCCCCTGCTCCCCCAAGCATTGGACATTTAACAGATTTTTTTTCCTGTTTTTCTTTTGAGATAGAGTTGCCCAGGCTGGAAAGCAGTAGCACAATCTCCAGTCTCCATCTCCCAGGCTCAAGCAATCCTCCCATCTCAGCCGCTCCCTGAGTAGCTGGTACTACAGGCATGTGGCACCATGCTTGGCTAACTTTTTTATTGTTATTATTTTTAGTAGAGACAGGGACTCACCATGTTGGCCAGGCTGGTCTCAAACTCCTGAGCTCAAGTGATCCTCCCATCTCAACCTCCCAAAGTGCTGGGATTATAGATGTGAGTCACTACACCTGGCCTAATAGGATTTTTATTTTTGTAATTTTTAAATTTTTTAATGTTTTATTTTTTGAGTCTTGCTGTGTCACCCAGACTGGAGTGCAGAGGCATGATCTCAGCTCACTGCAACCTCCACCTCCCAGATTCAAGTGATTCTCCTGCCTCAGGCTCCCAAGTAGCTGAAAATACACGCGGGCCCCCCCACCACTCGCCGATGTTTTTTATTTTTTTTTTTTTTTTTTAACGCTAAAACTTGCTTCCTTTATTTGAGCATAGTTTAAGAAAAAGCAAAGATGATGGCCAAGTGAAGATTTTGAAACATATCCACTACGCAGGGGGGAAATATCTTCTGTTGTACTTTTAGTAAAGATGGGGTTTCACCAGGTTAGCCAGGCTGGTCTCGAACTCCTGACCTCAGGTGATCCACCCACCTTGGCCTCCCAAAGTTCTGGGATTACAGGTGTGAGCCACCATGCCCAGCCAGATTTTTAAACATTGGATTTCGTTAAGGCAAACGTGGGCTTTGAAATAATATGAAGAGAGAATTGTCTCTTCATAGCATTCCACATTATTAACTCCAGCCTACTAAAATCCCTTCAAACGATGCATTTTTGGAGGCTCTGGCACATCCTCATTATTATAACAGTCCTGTCACTCCCCTCCACCCACAGACGTGGACTCAAGAAGCTCAGTGCTGTGTCCAAGACCACACAGCCTTCAGCAAGGTCAAGGGCCAGTGAGGGGCAAGGTCAAGACATGAACCCAGGTCTCTTCCCCGAGAGCCCATGCTGCAGTCAGTAAAGAAGCAGCCCAAATCAGACAGAGTCCTTATATGGCTTTTCCACACAGTCATCTCGTAAATATTTATCGAACACTGACTTACACATCGACGCTTCGGCAGTGAACGAGACCTGCAGGTCTGTAGTGTGATTATGCTGGAGGTTTCTAGGAAGCCGTGATCCTCGGACTGAGTCTTAGCAATGAGCAGGAATTCATCTCCCCAGCCTGGGCCAGTGAAGCGGGGCACGTCGGGGTCATGGGATGAGCTGTGGGAACAGCATGTGCAAAAGCAGGGAGCTTGGCACAGGCCAGATGCTGAAGGCTGACAGGCTAAGTCCCGAGATTCATCTTTCTGGCAGATTCTTCTAAACACAAGGCACTTGCAGCACAGGCCAATGACGCAATGAGCTTCAGCCCAGCTCCCTCTTCCTCACTCACTTCTGAGTGTTGAGTATGATGGTGCCCGAGAGATAACCATCAGGTAGACCCCTCGCTAAACTTGGACACATGGTTTGCTGATCCCCTAAATGTCCACAAAGCCTTGGCCAGGATAGAGGGGTGCAGTTGGAGAGCTCATAGTGCAAACAAGCTGTGTTGAAAGTCCCCCAAACTTTTGGCAAGTTTGATTTCAAGTCTTGGTTCCACTTTAAACTAGCCACACAGCCTCCTAAATGTCAGCCTCCCGGACTCAGTTGCATTTTCTGTAAAATGGGACTGAAAACAGCTGCCTCTCTGCTAGAGTCCAAATGCATCTCAAAGCTCTGGGCAGTGCGGGAGAAATGTGGCTCCCGTCACTTTGATTTGCCAGCCGTGGGTCTCACCATTGACCCTGGGACCTGAAAGCTCTGTCCATTCCCCTCCCAGCCTCTGCTGTGTGCTGAAATCTGGTGTGTTTTCATGAGGTCTTGGAGCCGTTATCTTACTTGTGGTCTTATGGGCTCAGTTTTGCAACTCTGGCAAAAGAGAACAAAATCTTCCAGAGAGCGTTTCTGCTGTGTTGTCCTGTGGTCCCCAGCGATATTTCATTATCAGTGAGTGGCCGAGCGGACAGGATGCCGGGGCATCTCTCTAGGAGTGACGAATGCACCCAGGCCCTTCCTGGCAGCATCAGGGGTAGAAGAGCAGAGTTGGAGTGGCAGCCTCACTACCCAGGTACCGAAGTGCACTCGGGGCGGCCACCAAAGCGTGAGCTCTTTTAGGACACTAGGAGGGTACTCTGCAGGGGGCATCCATCTGCCAGAGGTCAAAGGTCAGAGGTCAGCTAATCAAATCTGGGTCAAAGGTGAGTGGGCAGCACCGATGGTGGGGGGTCGTGTTTGTGTTGATGGAATGTCGCCATGATGCGAGGATCTCCTTTGTCTCCCATGGTGGTGACACATTGGTGCCTTCTCATCAACAGAGGCACCATGTCACCTGGGAGGCCTGTGCCCTGGCTCCCCCAGCCCAGCAGCCTTCCCAAGAGGCAGAAGAGGGTGGAAGAGAACTTTAGGGCAAGATTCGGTTGTTTTGTTTGGGAGTCCCCTTCCCCCTGCATGGGTGGGGAGGGGCTTGGGATTTTCAAATCCAGAGGGAAGCCTGCTCCGGGGCAGGCAGCAGGGCACTAAGCCAAGGGCACACCTGGGCCTCGAGGTTAGAAGAGCTGCGTTCCGGCTCCAGACTTGCTGCTCACCCTGGGCAGGTTCCTTCAGTTCCATGGACTTCAGCCTCCTCATCTGTAGAGTGGGGGTGATGGAGCCCAGACTCTGGAAAGTCGGGAGGGTGAGAGGAGGCCACGGAGGTCAGATACTCACACCGCAGCTGGCGCAGGGCAGGTCTTCCATGGCAGCCCCCTTCGCCCTGAGGGTCGCTGGCGTGAGCTCCTTCTTGACATTGGCAAGCCCAGGCAACCTGGGCACTTGGAGGTCCCGTCCCGTTTGGAAAGAGTTTGTGTGTTTTCATTGTCGATGGAAAAGGGGCGGAAGTGCTTCGGCCCCAGTTCTGACTGAGCTGTCTCAGCAGTGGCGTAGAATGGGCGGTGTGGGCCAGGGCTGCCGGGCACTGCCCCTGTGAACTGGGCCTCGGCCGATTGGTTTGTGGCTTTGGCAGATGGCACCAACCAGGTTCCGGCCAGGACCCTGGCCTCGGCCTCCTAACTTGCCTGTCTGCCTCCCTCGTGTCTCTTCTTTACAACAGCCAGGGGCATATTTGGAAGCAGTCCTGTCCACCGATGTGTTATCTGATGTGTGTTGGTCTGTTAGGCCGGCTACAGCAAAGTACCACAGACTTAAACAATGGGAATTTAGTTTCCCACGGTTCTGGAGGCCAGAAGTCTAAGATCAAGGTGCTGGCCGGGCTGGTTTCTCCTGGGGCCTCTCTCCATGGCTGGCAGATGGCGTCTTCTCCCTGTGTCCTCACGTGGTCATCCTCTGCATGTCTCGGTCCTAATCTTTTCTAGTAAGGACCTGGTCAGCTTGGTTAGGGCCCAACCTCATGGCCTCACATTACCTTAATCACCTCTGCAAAGGCCCTATCTCCAAATACATCGCATTTGGAGGTCCTGGACATTAGGGCTCCCATGTGTGAGTTTGGAGAAACCCAGCTCAACCCATAGCTGTGTGCTTGTTCCTGTGCACCCAGCACTGGGCTCTGGGGGTACAAACCGGAATGAGGTTCTGGCCCTTTTATGGTTACTTTTCTTTTTTTTATTTTTTTGAGATGAAGTTTCACTCTTGTCACCCAGGCTAGAGTGCAGTGGCATGATCTCGGCTCACTGCAACCTCCACCTCTCAGGTTCAAGTGATTCTCCTGCCTTGGCCTCCCAAGTAGCTGGGATTACAGGCATGCACCACCACACCCGACTAATTTTATATTTTTAGCACAGACAGGGTTTCTCCATGTTGGCCAATCTGGTGTCGAACTTCTCAGGTGATCCACCTGCCTCAGCCTCCCAAAGTGCTAGGATTTCAGGCGTGGGCCACCACGCCCAGCCTATGGTTACTTTTCTGCTTAAAATCTCCTGTGTTCTCCTGCCCCCCAAATGTAGCAGGAGCCATCCAGATCTGGAGGAGCCTCGTTCCCTCCCAAGCAGGGACCCACCAACCCCCAGGCCCTCTGGGCTGAAGTCAGACCCAACCACTTTCAGAGCCAGCAGTACTGGCACGCCACCCAGCATGGCAGGCCTGTGTTTCCCAGGCTGGCGGCTTTTGTGGTGCACATGAGGGCACTTGGAGAACCACCCCCCCCGCCCATTCCTCTCCCCTTTTCCTCCTGTTCTCTTCCAACATGGAGGTTTCATTAAACCCCATGGTTCTCCCAACTCTAAAGCTTCACCTGAGACTTCATAACTTCTCTTTGGAATCCGTAGAGAAGCAGCAGCCTCTGAGCTGTGGAAGCCCTCTTCACATTCAAAATGAAGGCGGCCAGTCAGCTCTCCCGGGCAGCCCACACTGGCTCAGGAGGCCATGCCAGAGGACTCATCTGAAAACAGCATTTGACTGCTGTTTTCTTGCTTTGGCATTTTGTTTTATTTTGTTACGCACAGGTTGGCCCTCCCTAATCTGACAATCCAAAATCCGAAATGCTTCAAAATCCAAAACTTTTTGAGCACTGCCCTGAAGCCACATGTGGAAAATTCCACACCTGACCTCATGTGATGGGTTGCAGTCAAAATACAGTGAAAACTTTGTTCCATGCACAAAATTATTTTAACATGTTGGATAAAATTACCTTCAGGCTACGGGTATAAGGTGTATCTCAAAGATAAACAAATTTTGTGTTTAGATTGGGTCCTATCCCCAAGAGATCTCATTATGTACATGCAGATGTGCCAAAACCTGAAAAATCCAAAATCTGAAACACTTCTGGACCCAAGCATTTCGGATGAGGGATACTCAACTTGTAATACTTAGAAAAAGAGAAAAAGGAAAAGAAAATAGACAAGTACAATGCACAGCCCACCACAGAGGCCCTGAAGACGCCCTCCTGGGGCCACCATTTCACAGTTCCTGGCAACTCTGCCTGTTCACCTTACATGAACAGATGTCAGCATCTTGCCATATTTGCTTGAGATTTAAAAAATAGAAATAAGGGCCAGGTGCAGTGGCCCCTGCCTGTAATCTCAGGACTTTGGGAGGCTGAGATAGGTGATTGCTTGAGCCTAGAAGTTCAAGACCAGCCTGGGCAACATGGTGAAACCTCCATCTCTACAAAAAGTAAACAAAAAATTAGCCTGGCATGGTGGCACATACCTGTAGTCCCAGCTACTCAGGAGGCTGAGGTGGGAGGATCACTTGAGCCCAGGAAGTCCAGGCTGCAGTTAGCCATGATCGCACCACTGTACTCTAGCCTGGGTGACAGAGTGAGACCCTGTCTCAAAAAAAAAATTGAAATAAGATATTAGAGGTAAAGATGAAACCTCTCATTTTCTCCTCCCTACTCATCCTCTACTTCAGAGTCAATCCCTACCATGAACTTACTCTGAATTCAGTCCCGGTTTTATACACACACATACACACCATATACATACACACACACACGTACACAAACATACATGTTTATGTGTATATATACATATATGTCCATATATGATACAAAATAGTTTTATGTTTTTAATTTGCACAAATAGTAGCACTAGCATAATGTTCTACAACTTGCTTTTTAAAGTCACCACCACACCAAGATTTCTTTGTGCCGATGCTCACACAGCCCCAGCCCTACCTTTTGCCCGCTGTGTAATATTCCACAACGTGCTCCTGCCCCAGCCCTAAGCATGCTGTGTTTACCAGTCCCCCTACTGATAACCATCTGAGTGGTGCCCGCCAGTGATTTAGACCAGAGTGGGGTCTTCATCTCATGGGTTCACAGCAGAGTTGCGTCAGCAGTTTATGCTTCGTGCCTTTGGGGTCCCTGCTCCTCCCGTGGCTCAAGTGTGGAGCAAAACAAGCGGAGCATCGTCATGACACCAGGGGGACGTCCATGACGCCGATTACCGCACTCTCAACCTCAGCCAGCGTCAGAGTTTTCTGGCTGGCTGTTCTCTTCTTTGAGGCTGGCCGCCTACAGTTGGAAATGCTCATATATGGTGGTGTGACTAACCTGAGAGAGAGAGATCAGGGATCCTGAGAAGTTCTGCATTCTTGGTCTGCTTCCCAGCAGGATGAGTGAGCGTGCAGAGGTCCTCCCCGCGCGGCCCCAGGCTGGGCTTCGGAGGAGGGCAGCCCGTCTGGCCCGCTGCAAAGCAAGCCAAGCCTCTCCTCTCCACGTGGGGCTATTTTTGTCTGAGGCGCAGGCTCAGTCAGGACCCTGGAGAGTTTCCAGGGGTCAGGAATGGGAACCTCAGCGTTCCCATAGCTCTTTGGCTCAGCCTCTGTCGCCTGGTGCCAACGTTTCTGCTTCCTGGGATGCACATCTTGGGCTCCGTCCATCCCCTCTGTGCCTTGATCTACATCTCCCCCTGCCCCACCCGAGGATGCCCACCTTGCACTGCCACTGTCCCAGCCAACTTGACCGGTAAACACCTGGTTGGTGCTATAGGGGTGAAGACCAGGGAGGACTCATGTGAAGAACTGAGCCCCGCGGAGAGAGTTCCCATAGGTCAGCTTGAGGCACGGCCACCACCCAACCCTTCAGACAGAGCTGCTTCCTCTGGCCCCTGAGGGCCTGGCACTGTCTTTAGAGTCAGCCTTGTCCTGCTATGTGGGGACTGTGGGTTTCCTCCTCCATCTCCCCAACCTAACTGTGAGCTCCTTGAGGCCAGGGACAGAGTCCTGTTTGTCTTCACATCCCCAGTCTCCATCTCAGAGTCCAGCACAAAATAAGGCACTCGATGGAGTTGACTGGGTGGCCCAGACTCTCCCCTGGGAGGAAAGCAGAGAGGAGGGTTGTGCGTGGACGCACTTGTTCAAGCCCTTCCTTGTCTTCTTGGGCCAATAACATACATTCTTCAGATGAAGCCGGGAGGTGGAGGTCTGCGGTTCGTGACCCTATAATGGAGGGGAGGTAGTTGGCCCCCAGAGACAGAGGAGCCAAGGTAGCTTGCTGGAAAATTCTGGGTCTTTGTAATCATCATTTCGGATCTCAGCGTCTCTGCTTACCAGGAGGCTGGCCTCGGGCTTGTCTTGTTGCCACACTAAGCCACAGCTTTCTTATCTGTAAAATGGGGATGAGAACGGCCTGACCTCCTGGGTTGTCATGGTGACTGGGAATAACATAAACGACCGGCCTGCGTAGGTACTTATGAAGGGTTTTCTGAGAGAACGAAAGGCGGAGGCCTTGGCTGGACTTTGTTCTGGGCAGCTGTGTCTTAGTGTGCGACGGATGTGCGGGTGGGGCCCGGGGTGAGGGCCGTGATAAGAGGAGCCATATGTCAACCACTCTTGGTAAATTGAGTCTGACTTCGCAGGGACTAGAAGTTTGCTCTCAATGTTGGTTCACGGAGCATGACTTTAGCAATCCCCTTGGGGCAGGACATAGAAGCTAATTTGTGCCAGAGATTCACCTGAATCCTGAATGAATAAGAGATGCTGACTCCTAGTTAGAAAATGCAGGGACTCGCTCCAGGAAAACTTGCGTCCAGGAGGAACTGTTCTGGGTTATCCTCTTTGGAATCCCGACAGCTCGCCTCGCTGGAAACCCTTGGCATAAATCCCAGCTCCACCACTTCCTGTCTGTGGCACCTTGCTTGTTTAGCTTCTGTGGGCCTCAGTTTCCACATCTGTAAAATGGAGAGAGTCGTGCGTGCTGCGTTTGCTGCTCGAGCCAGCACTGTGACCGACTCCTACTAATGTGGCTTCTCCCACCGCCCTCTGCTTTCTTTCAGGGCTCGAGCGCCCAGCTCTGTCCCAGGAGCCCAGGCTGTCCTGTGAGTCCCATAGTTGCTGCAGGAGTGGAGCCATGAGCTGTGTCCTGGGCGGTGTCATCCCCTTGGGGCTGCTGTTCCTGGTCTGCGGATCCCAAGGCTACCTCCTGCCCAACGTCACTCTCTTAGAGGAGCTGCTCAGCAAATACCAGCACAACGAGTCTCACTCCCGGGTCCGCAGAGCCATCCCCAGGGAGGACAAGGAGGAGATCCTCATGCTGCACAACAAGCTTCGGGGACAGGTGCAGCCTCAGGCCTCCAACATGGAGTACATGGTGAGTGCCGGCTCCGGCCACAGAGGCTGGCACTGGGGGTGGGGCCCAGGCCACCAGCCTGCTCTGTGCCCCAGCCAGTGCGTGTGGTGGCTGGCTCAGGGTCTCCTCTGGCAGGGGAGGATCCCGGCTCTGTTCGGTTTTGTTCGTTTGTTTTAAGACAGGGTCTCACTCTGCCACCGAGGCTGGAGTGCAATGGCGCAATCATCGTGCACTGAAACCTTAGACTCCCGGGTCAAGCGATCCTGCTTCAGCCTCCCAAGTAGCTGGAACTACAGGCACGCACCACAGTGCCCAGCTAGATTTTAAGTATTATGTGGAGATGGGGGTCTTGCCATGTTGCCTACGCTGGTCTTGAACTCCTAGGCTCAAGCAATCCTCCTGCCTCAGCCTCTCAAAGTGCTAGGATTATAGGCATGAGCCACCATGTCTGGCTCTGGCTCTGTTCTTACCATTCTGCCAAAACAACACACATGGGTTCCCCGTGCAGAGCCTGCCTCGTTGCCTTCATTGTCACTCTTGGTAGCTCCACTGGGAACACAGCTCTCAGCCCTTCCCACCTGGAGGCAGAGTGGGGAGGGGCCCAGGGCTGGGCTTTGCTGATGCTGATCTCAGCTCTGCCACACGCTAGCTGCATGACCCTGACTTCTCCTTAGCCAGTGTGAGCCTCACTTTCCACTTTGAGAGTCCTTCCTCGCATGGTTGCCATGACTGTGAGGTAAGTTGAGGCTGTGAAGGGCCTGACCCTGGGTGACTGACCCTGCCTCCCCGACCCCTAGTCTTTGCTAACTGGGAAAGGAGCTAACGGTGACAGAAGGCAGCCAAGGTCAACCGTCCTGGGTGCTTGTGATGGGCGCTCCAGGTGTGGTTGGGGAATGCTGCTATTTGACCCCAAGCTCCAGTGTGGAAATTTCCTTCCTGGCTGGTTTTCCAGAACTACAAGGAAATGGACCACAGTCTTCTAGGGTGCCCCCTTGTCCACCAGCCAGGAGCCTCCACCTTGTCCATCCATCAGCTATGAATGGCTTTTTAAACAAACCCACGTCCCAGCCTGGGTTACATGGTAAAACCCCATCTCTACAACAAAAATCCAGAAGTTAGCTGGGCGTGGTGGTGCGCACCTGTAGTCCCAGCTACTGGGGGTGGCAGCTGAGCAAGGAGGATCACTTGAGCCCAGGAGATCGAGGCTGCAGTGAGCTGAGACTGTGCCACTGCACTCCAGCCTGGGTGACAGAACAAGACCCTGTCTAAAAAAAAAAAAAAAAAAAAATCCGCATCTCCCCCAGAATCTGAGTCTTTGCCACTTTGGGGGTGCAGGTGTCATCATGTCTTTGGAATGCACCCATGGCCCCCTGCTGTGATTGCTCTGAGAGACACGCTGTCGTCTCATCTGTGTCTTTAAAGCTGTGGTCACATTCCTTTGCCACAGGCTGAGGTGGCCTGGGTGATGACCCATGTCTCCCCTACAAAGCTGCCACGGAGGGTCGTGGCATGAGGGTTGAGTGGCTATTACGTGCCATGTGGATTGTGTCCTCTTTAATCCTGACAGCAATCCTGGAAAATAGAAAGTATTAGCACCAATTTGCAGGAGAGAAAACTGAGGCTCAGAGAGGTTCACCTTTATAAGACTTGTACAAACCACACAGCTACAAATGTCCAAATGGTGAAGCTTGGATTCAAAGCCACCCTATCTGTCCCCAAAACCTGCACATAGAAGGTGCTAATACATATTTATTGTTTTTGTGTGTGTGGTTTTGTTTTTGTTTTGTTTTGTTTTTGAGACAGAGTCTCGCTGTGTTGCCCAGGCTGGAGTGCAGTGGCGCAGTCTCGGCTCACTGCAAGCTCTGCCTCCCAGGTTCATGTCATTCTCCTGCCTCAGCCTCCAGAGTAGCTGGGACTACAGGCACTCACCACCACACCCAGCTAATTTTTTGTATTTTTAGTAGAGACGGGGTTAGCCAGGATGGTCTCAATCTTCTGACCTCGTGATCTGCCTGCCTCGGCCTCCCAAAGTGCTGGGATTACAGGCGTGAGCCACTGTGCCTGGCCTGTTTGTTTGTTTTTGAGACAGAGTCTTGCCCTATTGCCCAGACTGGAGTGCAATGGTGCCATCTCAGCTCACTGCAACCTCTGGCTCCTGGGTTCAAGTGATTCTCCTGACTCAGCTTCCTGAGTAGCTGGGATTACAGGCATGCACCACCATGCCAGGCTAATTTTTTTTATTTTTATTAGAGATGAGGTTTTACCATGTTGGCCGGGCTGGTCACAAACTCCTGATCTCAAGAGATCCACCCTCCTCAGCTTCCCAAAGTGCTGGGATTACAGGCATGAGCCACCATGCCCGGCCTGTACATATTTATTGAATGTGTGGGTAGGAGACAGGCTGGCCTCCCGGCTCTGCTTCTCTGCCTTCCACACAGCTGGGATTTAATCAACTGGTGAATTCTATGTATTTTTGAGTGTCTCACATGTGCCCAGCACCCTGTGAGATTCTTGTTATAAAGAGGTGGACAGGCTGGGCGTGGTGGCTCAAGCCTGTAATCCAGCACTTTGGGAGGCCGAGACTGGTGGATCACGAGGTCAGCAGATCGAGACCATCCTGGCTAACATGGTGAAACCCCGTCTCTACTAAAAAATACAAAAAACCAGCCGGGTGAGGTGGCGGGCGCCTGTAGTCCCAGCTACTCGGGAGGCTGAGGCAGGAGAATGGCGCAAACCCGGGAGGCGGAGCTTGCAGTGAGCTGAGATCCGGCCACTGCACTCTGGCCTGGGCGGCAGAGCGAGACTCCATCTCAAAAAAAAAAAAAAAAGAGGTGGACAAAGCAGATGAGGTCTCCGTCCACACGGCATCTCTGGACTCGTGTAGCCAGGAAGGATTTGTGGAGCACCTTCGATGTGCCCGGCACTGTCCTGGATTCCGGGAGGAGGCATGATTATGAGTTATGCAGAGTTAGAAGAAGAAATGTGGGGACTGCAAGAAAGAACATTGGGGTGGGAGAAACCTGACTGAGATGGAGGTGTCGGGGTGCCCACTCTGCGGAGGAGCCATCTCAGTTAAGACCTGAAGAGTGAGCATGGTTGAGCGAGCAAGCGTGCAGGGAAGGGTGTTCTGGGCAGAAGGCACAGGAGGTGTGAAACCACCACCACCTCGTGAGTCTCTTTCCTTAATGGGAGAAAAGCTTCGGGTCTCAGAGGAGCTCTCAAAAAGCCAGTGGGACCACGGCTGATTTCTGAGGGAGTGAGGCCATTGCAAGAGGTCAGAGAGGTAGGCAGGGGCAGATCACACAGGGCTTTGAGGCTAGCTGAGGAGGTGCCTTTTTTCTATGAGGAATAGGGTTTTGTTATTGCTGAAATGGGGGTGAAAAGAAAAAAAAAGAAAAAGGGTTTTTTTTTTTTTTTTTTTT
>NC_045450.1:69510547-69565045 GCF_002776525.5 Piliocolobus tephrosceles
CCGGATCTCAGCTCACTGCAAGCTCCGCCTCCCGGGTTCACGCCATTCTCCTGCCTCAGCCTCCCGAGTAGCTGGGACTACAGGCCCCCGCCACGTCGCCCGGCTAGTTTTTTGTATTTTTTAGTAGAAACGGGGTTTCACCGTGTTAGCCAGGATGGTCTCGATCTCCTGACCTCGTGATCCGCCCGTCTCGGCCTCCCAAAGTGCTGGGATTACAGGCTTGAGCCACCGCGCCCGGCCAATTTTTGTATTTTCAGTAGAGATGAGGTTTGCCATGTTGGCCAGGCTGGTCTCAAATTCCTGATCTCAGGTGATCCACCCACCTCGGCCTCCCAAAGTGCTGGGATTACAGGTGTGAGCCACCGCGCCCGGCCGTGAAACACTTTTGCTGCTGTGCGGTGTTGGGGATCGGAGGGCCCAGCAGGAAGCAGGGAGGCTGCTGGGAGGTGGCTCAGTCAGCAGGTGACGGGCAGGTGAGGAGTGAAGGGGCGGGATTTGGGCGGGAGGGGGGAAGTGAAGAACAAAGAGCCGTTCCCAGACCTAGGAGGCGTTGCCCATGGGTCAGGGCTATACTGGCTTTCTGGCTGTGCTTTCTGTCTTTCTCCGAGCTCTGGACGCACTGCACCGTGAGAAAGGCTCCTGGAAGCAGAGCAACCCTGCCCGGGGGCTGTTTCTGAAGGGGCAGAGCAGAGGCAGGAAGCCCTAAAGGCTTCCCTCAGAGTCACTGGCTTTCCCTGGTGCCTGCTTTAGCCTGAACACGCTCCCCTCCTCTTCTAAGTTTCCTTCTTTTCTTTTCTTTTCTTTTCTTTTCTTTTCTTTTCTTTTCTTTTCCTTTTCTTTTCTTTTCTTTCTTTCTTTCTCTCTTTCTTTTTTTTCTCTCTCTCTTCCTTCCTTCCTTCCTTCCTTTCTTTCTCTCTCTCTCTCTTTCTCTCTCTCCCTTTCTCTTTTCTCTTTCTTTCTCTCTCTCTTTCTTTCTTCTTTCTTTCTTCTTTTTGATTTTTTTGAGTCAGAGTCTAGCTCTGTGGCCCAGGCTGGAGTGCAGTGGCGTGATCTCGGCTCACTGCAACCTCCACTTTCCGGTTCAAGCGACTCTCCTGCCTCAGCCTCCTGAGTAACTGGACTATAGGTGCACACCACCACACCCGGCTAATTTCTGTATTTTTAGTACAGGTGGGGTTTCACCACGTTAGCCAGGCTGGTCTCGAATTCCTGACCTCAGGTGATCCACCCACCTCAGCCTCCCAGAGTGCTGGGATTACAGGCATGAGCCACTGCGCCCGGCCTAAGTTTTTCTTTTTTACCCTCAATTTCTAAGAGCAGAGGAGGCTTGTTGGAATGTGCTGTTGGGAGAGTTGCTTTATGAGAAATGAAAGGAAAGGGGCCACCGGAGCGTTGAGACCCACCGAATGTCCCGTCCGCTCATCCCTGGTGGCTTGGCCTTGGTCCTCATGGGCAACGAGGCCCCACGTCTCTCTGGAGAGGTTGGGGCATGTGGGACTGGAGCTTGACTGAGCTCCGGGATCCCAGATGCTTCCCGCCTCCCGGTCTGCAGCAGGCCGGGTTCTTGTGGATGTTCCTCTCCCTGCACCGTGTGGTCCTCCCAGTTTCATGCAAGACTTAGCGCCAGTGAAAGGAGCTTCTTTGCAGCAGGGAAAGTCAGGCCGCCCGGGCAGCCCATAGCAGGCCTTTCATGTTTTCCTATTTGTTTACTTGGTGCTGTTTCAGGATTGGAGCTGAGATCGGGGTCCTTTGGTCTAAAAGTCCGGCCTGCTGGGGAGGCTGAGCCTTTGTGGATGCTACTGAGGCCACCTCGGAGCAGGGAGGCTGGAAGGAAGGGAAGGCAGGGCTGTCCACTCAGCCCGGCGCCCTTAGCACTGCACTGCGTTGCCCCTCGGCTCTGGTTCACACCCAAACAAGCAATGCAGATTTGAGAATTCGTCTTGGAAACGTGGCTTCCTGTTCGACCCTGCCTGCTGTGGCTTCAAGCCACAGTCCTTTGAAATAGGCTCAGCACTGAAAGGTGGATTCTGAAATGCCAAAGAGTTGAGCAGCCGGTTCTGAGGTTTTTATGAGTGGACAGGCTCTGGAGCCAGCCTGCCTGCCTCCAGCCAGCTCTGTCACTGGCCAGCTTTGTGACTTCGGGCAGATTGCTTAGCCTTTCTGTTTATGTTTCCTCACCTACATGGTGGGAACAAGAAACCCTTTCTCATAGGCTTGTTTGGAGGAGGCGATGAGATAATGCATGACCCGTTCTAAGTAAAGGTGAATGATGCTGTTATCATTTAGTATATTGCACAGTCAGCATATTGTATTAGCATATTTTAGTAACTTCTTATTTTAGTGGGATGGGTCTGGCACTTTGTTACAGTATGCAAGGCAGGAAGAGCCCCCTTAGTAGCCAGACAAGAGTGGGTTGTTAGAGGCTTCCTGGTTGTGTGACCTCAGGCAGGTTACTTAACCTCTCCAAGACTCAGGTTTGTTGCCCCTTGGCCGCTGAGGAGTCTTGGTGGGACACGGGGAGAGAGGGAAGCAAGGCATGCAGTTGTGTTGGGCAGGTACTCCCTGCTGGGGGTCCCAGGACTAAGACAGGACTGTCTTCCATGAGCATCTGCTGTGGGCCCGGGGCTGGGTGTGCGGAGGGCAGGGAGGCCAGCCTCTGCCTAGAGCTGGAGCACCTGTTGGGAGGACTCCAGGGAGGAAGGGCAGCGTCAACTGCCAGCTGTGAGCGGGCGCTGCCTGGCGTCTGTTCCTCCACAGAGGAGAAAGGACACGCTTGCTCTGCTCATGGGGTTCTGTCCCCAGGAGTCATGTGTGTTCCTGGGGCCAGCTGTGTGAGGCTAAGCTGCAGAGCCTGTCTTCAGAGTGTCTGCCCAGATACCTCCTCAGGCCCCGCTGATTCAGGCTGGGCCGTGCTGGGAGGTGAGCAGGGCTGGGCAAGCTGAAGATGTCTCTGGTCAATTTCTTTTCATTGTGGTAAAATATACGGACTATAAAATTGACCATTGTAACCATTTTTAAGGGTGCAGTTCTGTGGCACTAGGTACATTCGCACTGTTGTGCAACCATCCCCACCATCCACCTCTGGCACTTTCTTTCTTTTTTTGCGACAGTCTTACTTTGTCCACGCCCGGTTAATTTTTGTATTTTTAGTAGAGATGGGGTTTCACCACGTTGGCCAGGCTAGTCTCCAACTCCTGACCTCAAGTGATCCGCCCGCCTCTGCCTCCCAAAGTGCAGGGATTACAGGCGTGAGCCACTGAGCCGGGCCCATCTCCGGCACTTTCTATCTTCCGACTGAAATGCGGCACCCGTTCGTCTCAGGGCCCTTCTTGCCGTGTTGTCCCGCAGGTGGTCAGTGAGAATCTAAAGTCCCCTGCAGGGGCCCTCGGCTGCTTTTCCTTGCAGGCCTGAGTGTGGCTGGTGTGGATGAAGCCTCCCTGACTGCAGCCAGGCCCTGGGCTGGGCCCCTCGTGGGCTTCCCTCCCCGTTACTGCTAACAGTGAGGGCTGTGGACATGCCCACTTTACAGATGAGGATAGTGAGGCTCAGAGACGATGACTGCATGCCTAGGTTCACACCGCCATTCCAGGACCAGCATTCAGAACACTGATCCAACGCCGCACGAATAACTTCTTTCTAGCCCCTGGCCTAGGAATAGCATCCGATTATTAGCTGCTGTGGCCCACACATAACTGCGTCTGTGGAGACAGCTCAGGCTCTGACGTCCTGAAGACCTGATTTCAAATCCTGGTTCTGCGACTGGCTGGCTGTGGGACCCAGGGAAAATGCCTTTGCTTCTTTAGGCCTTGATTTGCTTGCCTGTGAAATGGAGATGAGAAGGGTCTACTTCAGAGGCCCCTTGTTAGAATGCCTCTAACATTGAAAATGTTAAATTGAAAAGGCCCCAATGAAAAGATTGGGGTAAAGCCCGAGGCCTGGTGTGCTTGGAACATGCGTAAGGAGAGGAAACCGGGGTCATCGGGACAGGCTTCCAGGCCAAGACCATCCCTAGAGATGGCTGCTGACCTTCCCTTTTCTTCCACACAATAGCAGAGCATTGGCTGTAGGCTCCGCGGGAGCATAGGCAGGGGCACTGCTGCATTTATGGTTTTTACACCCCTCCCTCATCCTCACCTCCTGATGCCTATTTCTCCTCCTGCTGCAGACCTGGGATGACGAGCTGGAGAAGTCTGCGGCGGCATGGGCCAGTCAGTGCATCTGGGAACACGGGCCCACCAGTCTGCTGGTGTCCATCGGGCAGAACCTGGCCGCCCACTGGGGCAGGTAAGAGCCACGAGCTTCTCTCCAGCTGCTGCAGGCCCCCATTGCTGTGTGCCGGGCTCAGCACTTGCCCATTATCAAGTTTAGCCTGCAAAGAGAGTGCGAGACACCACCAGTTCCATCCATATTCTGGGTGACTGAGGCTCGGCACCCGGGAACACTCCTGAGTAACTGACAATATGTATTCAAGCTTGATTGGCTGACCCGACACTAATGATTGATTAAAGTTTGTAGTTTGGGCTTTCTTTCTTTTTTTTTTGGGGGGGGGGGGACAGGGTCTTATTCTGTCCTCCAGGATGGAGTGCAGTGGCACAATCTCGGCTCACTGCAACCTCCGCCTCCTGGGTTCAAGTGATTCTTGAGCCTCAGCCTCCCAAGTAGCTGGGACCATAGGCATGTACCACCATGCCTGGCTAATTTTTGTATTTTTTGGTAGAGACAGGGTTTCACCAGGTTGGCCAGGGTGGTCTGAAACTCCTGGTCTCAAGTGATGCACCCACCTCGGCCTCCTCAAGTGCGGCGATGACAGGTATGAGCCACCCCGCCCAGCCTGTAGATGGGGCTTCCATTCCATCTCCTGTGCAGGGTTCCTGAGTCCCCGTTCCTGTGGGGTGAACTGCTCTGTTCGCGGTGGGTCATTTCTGTCTGGTTCTGCTCACTGTTTAAGGCTGAGCCAGGTTCCACCCTGTTGGAAAGATGCCCATTGCCTTCCCTGCGTCATCCGGCCGTCGGGAAGCTCACTAACTTCTCCAGACCCCCGGGGCTTCCCTGTCTGGCAGTGGTCTGTCCCCCCCCTTCCCTGTCTGGGAGTGGTTTGTCACCTCTCTCGTAGGAGGCATTGACGGCTGTCTGTTAAGTGCAGCTGACTGGCCTTCCCCAGGGTAACCTGGACCACGTATCCATGCTCCCAAAGAGGCCAGAAGTCCCCTCCTGGGGGCTGAGGGCTGGTTTCATTGGAGAAAGTGGGAAAATGTCTGTTGACCACGCCCAGGATAACAACTAATGACCACATAAGACTTAACAACCAACCTGTGACCGTGCCATGCCCAAGGCCGGAGTGCACGTTCTCAGACCCATCCAGGACCTAGATTGACTTCCATTTTGCCCTAATTATTGAAAAGTTGGGCTGGGCTTTAGACAGCCTCTTAAAATGTAGGTGAGGGTTTGCTTTCACTTCCCACAGAGGGATTCCCTAGCCTGGGTTTCATCAGGCCGTGGGCAGCCACACCTTCCCCTGCATCCGTGGGTTTTCAGGACGAACCTGGGCGGGTGTCATGGTGGATCAACAGCTGTGACTTCACAGAGGCAAATCCACACCGTGGTTTTTTCTTTGGTGAAGTTAGCTTTTTATAAAAACTGTCTTACAGGCTGGGCATGGTGGCTCATGCCTGTAATCCCAGCACTTTGGGAGGCTGAGGTGGGCGGAATACAAGGTCAGGAGTTCAAGACTATCCTAGCCAACATAGTGAAACCCCATTTCTACTAAAAATACAAAAAAATTTAGCTGGGCATGGTGGTGGGCGCCTGTAATCCCAGCTACTCGGGAGGCTGAGGCAGGAGGATCGCTTGAACCCTGGAGGCGGAGGCTGCAGTGAGCCGGGATTGTGCCTGGGAGATAGTACAAGACTTCGTCTTGGAAAAAAAAAAAAAATCTTACAATAACATGAAAGACAAGTGTCTAGAGCAGGGAGATCTATAATTCCACTTGCCTGGTTCGGCTCTTTTCATTTTTCTGGGCTCCTTTGTAGCACTTGGCTGGGTGCCGACATAGTTTTACAGCCTTGCGACTGCGACTATAGCCTGGATCACTTTGAAATCTTTTTTTCTTTTCCTTTTCATACAATATCGGGAAATTTTCAGTGACACAGTTGTCATGAGTGTCACCCTGCAAATGCCCCCAGTGGTCCCTCTGTGGACAGACCAAAGTTGACCCGTTGGCTCTTGCAGATTCATTTTTGTTTTCTGTTTTTCGTTTTGTCTCACTTGAATGATTTCTTTAGGATTACTCCTGAGAAGTAGGATTGCTGGGCCAAAGGGCACAGAGACTTCCCCACTTCTTAAGGAATTTTGCTAACTTGCTTTGCAAAACAGCCCCTGACTCTGCACAGCCCCCCAGGGCAGCTGCGGGTTCCTTTCCCCACAGCCGTGCCAGTGCCAGTGCCAGCCTTGAGTCTGCGTGACCTTGAGCCTGCGGGGAAGCGGATGAGTGGCCAGCAGCCCTCTGCTCCTGCCTCCTCACTGTGTGCACGCCTTTCTGCAGATGCCGCTGACCACTGCTGTGCGTTCTGCTTCCAGACAGTAATTGTTACAAGACCTCTAACTGCCTCGCTGACCACATTGCCCTTAAAAATGGTCATTTCCCCCGTGAGCGTTTTCTCTTCATCGAAACCACTTTGTTTATACTTGCTGGTGACAGTGTGACTGTGGACTCGGCTCCAGTTTGGTTTTTTCCCTAGTTAAAAAAAATGGTGCCAACCTTGGCAGCTGAGTCTGAAGCAAGGGGGTGGTGGGCATGAAGCGGAGGATGTCCAGGGACCGGTGCAGCTGGTGGCTGTGGATTACAGGTGGGCACCACCACGCCCGGCTAATTTTTGTATCTTTAGTAGAGACGAGGTTTCACCATGTTGGCCAGGCTGGTCTCCAACTCCTGACCTCAGGTGATCCACCCGACCCGGCCTCCCAAAGTACTGGGATTACAGGCGTGAACTACCATGTTCGGCCTTAACTGCACTCATGTCTTAATCAGGTTTTGTCTTAGACAATAATGTCTGTGAAACATGGGCCTCGTGGGCTGGATAATTTTTCTCCAATATACCTGAAAATAAACACCTAATTGACATAAAAAAAGGACTCATTGAGAGCCAGGTTAAGATTCTGCTGCACGTGAGCCACCTGAAGAGCCTGCGAGAGACCCCAGGTGAGCTCCTCAGTGATAATGGTTTTAATCACCTGTACCAGGTGCTCCTGGAATTGGGGGCTCTTCCCCCTCCTCCGCCTCCCTCCCGCCTGCCCCTGGCTGCTGCCGTTTCCGCTGGCGGGTGGGGTAAGGGGCTTGGACTGAGTGAGCTGCTTCTGCCCTGCAGGTATCGCTCTCCCGGGTTCCACGTGCAGTCCTGGTATGACGAGGTGAAGGACTACACTTACCCCTACCCGAGCGAGTGCAATCCCTGGTGTCCGGAGAGGTGCTCGGGGGCCATGTGCACGCACTACACACAGGTAACTCGGGGACTGGCCACCCCTCAGCCCTGCACCCCAATCCCAGTCATTCACCCCTGCCCCTGGGGGACTGGTGCCAAATCTGTTAAACCTCTGTGCTGTTATTGCCTTAATTTTTAAAAATTCAGTTCTCTGCAAAGTACAGCTGGTAGAATAAGCTGTTTGCTACCAGCAAGGCCAGAAACTGAGTGAGCACTACAAACTCTTTTTTTTTAAATTTGAGACAGTGTCTCCCTGCTACCTGGGCTGGAGTGCCGTGGCATGATCTTAGCTCAGTGCAGCCCCCAAACTCCTGGGCTCAAGCAATCCTCCCACCTCAGCCTCCTGAGTACCTGGGACTACAGGTGTGCACTACCAGGCCTGGCTAATTTTTGTATTTTTTTTTTTTTTTTTTTAGAGATGGGTCTGGCTACGTTGTCCAGGCTGGTCTCAAATTCCCGGGCTCATGCGATCCTCCCCGCTCAGCTTCCCAGTGTGTTGGGATTAGAGGTGTGAGCTACTGCACCCAACCGAGAAATCTATGGCAATTTGACATTGCGGGGCATTTTCATTGTGTGGGAGTTTGTTTGCTTGCTTTTTCTTTTGAAATGGAGTCTCCCTCTGTCACCCAGGCTGGAGTGCAGTGGCATGATCTTGGCTCACTGCAATCTCTGCCTCCCAGGTTCAAGCAATTCTCCTGCCTCAGCCTCCTGAGTAGCTGGGACCACAAGCGCACGCTACCATGCCTGGCTAATTTTTGTATTTTTAGTAGAGACAGGGTTTCACCATGTTGGTCAGTCTGGTCTTGAACTCCTGACCTCGTGATCTGCCTGCCTCAGCCTCCCAAAGTGCTGAGATGACAGGCATGAGCCACTGCACCCGGCCCACTTGCTTGCTTTTTAATGAAATGCATGTATCTTCAATGGGTTGGGGGCTAATATCTGCTTCCCCAACCCTTCACCCTTTAGTGCCAGCACCTTATACATCCAGGCCAGATTGTATCACCCTTTTGTGCCTTGTCCCTTGAGCTGTGACACACAGATGTCATCTTTTCAGATAGTTTGGGCCACCACCAACAAGATCGGCTGTGCTGTGAACACCTGCCGGAGGATGACTGTCTGGGGAGAAGTCTGGGAGAACGCGGTCTACTTTGTCTGCAATTATTCTCCAAAGTAAGACGAATTGATGCGGTTGTATGGGGTAGGGGTCGGGATGTGTTTGCTTGCCGTGGAGCACCCAGTGAAAACTGGCTTGAGCAGCAAAGTCTTCATTATCTCACATAACAAGGAATCTAGAGTTTGGTGCATCTGGGTTAGCTTAAAAACTCAGCAATGTCAACAAGGACCCGGGTCCTTTCCGTCTTCCTGCCATACCATTCTCTCCTCAGGGTCCCGAGATGGCCGCAGAGCACCCACATCACATCTCCCCAGGCAGAAGGAAAGATGGTCAAAGGGCCAAAGGGCTCTCTCCTTAGGTCTTTCGCACACTGGTACACTCTGTCCTTATCTTGGCCAGAATTAGACCAATCATAGATGAGGGGAAACAAGATTGCCCCAACTGGCTTTGCAAGACGTCCTCTGAGACCAACTGAACAAAGTCAGAAGTGGGAATAGCTGCCGCTGGGCAGCCAGCATGATTATTTTTCTCTGAAAATGTGCAGTAGACAGCACCCTAGAAAACACATGTTCACACAAAGCCTAGCTTCTCTGTTTCCCTCCGAAGAGGGTCCTCATGCGGCCTCCAGATCATGGTGCCTCCTCCGCCTATAGCATGCTCAGATCGTCAGTGTGGTGTCCAGCCCTTCACTCATTTGCTCATGGGACAAATATGTGCTGATTCTTGGAGAGCCGCTCCCCCAGTTCATGGCCTGAGGTTTGCATGCTGGCCGCTGGCCACCGCTGTGCTCGCCCCGTGCCCTGTGTAGTGTGGGCCCCAGGGCATGTTTGCTCAGTGACTGAATGAAACGGCAGTGACCTCATGTATTTGTCTTGGGTCAGGAGTGGTTATGAAAAGGTGGGATGAAGGGGGAATCGCTGAGGTTGGGAGGAAAAATAGAAGCTCTCCCAAAACCATCTGGTGTGCCTGCGGTGGCCTGGCTCAGCAGCCCACATGGATAAGCGCAGCGGGTGTGTCATTGCCTGGGAGGGACGCAGACCCCATGCAAGGGCAGCAGATTGGTCCAAGGTGGTGGAATTCCCGGCCCAGTGGCAGTTGGGGAATGAGGAATCATTTGACTTGATTCTATAAAAAAAAATAGACACTAGAAGGTCCTATCAGAAATGAAATTCTTTCCTTCTGTAGCAACCCCCTGCTTCCTTAAAAAAAGGAATAACCCATGTATGGTAAAATCTACTCATCTTAAGTATACAGCGTGACACAGTTTCACATGCATTAGTCTGTTGGGGCTGCAACGACAGATGCCACAGCCTGGGCAGCTTACACATCAGACTTTTATCTCTCACCATTCTGGAGGCTGGAAGTCCCCTGGATCAAGGTGTGGCGGATCAAGGTGTGGTAGCATCGGCCTCCAGCAGGGGCTCTCTTCCTGGCTCACCAATGGCCGCCTTCTTACATGGTGGTGAGAGATGAGGACACCAATCCTATTGGATCAGGACTTCACCTGTTGACCTTATTTAACCTTGATTAGTTTTGTCAAGGCCCTATCTCCACGTACACTCACATTGGGGGTGAGGGCTTCAGCACTGGGATTTGCGGAGACACATACTGAAAGTCTATGGCAATAGCCCTCTACCCGTGTAACTACCATCTAGATGGAGATGGACGGTGTCTCCCGTGCTGCAGAGGCTCTCTCGTGCCCCGCAAAGTGACCACCATTCTAGCATCTTTCCCATCAGTCTGTGGTGTCTGGTTTGGGACCTCACGTGAGGGGGGCTACACAGCACACTCCCAAATGGTGCCCCCAAATGGTATTTTGCTCAACATCACATTGGTGAGGTCTCCCCATGGTGTTGTGTGTTCACTGGTTCTTTCCTTTTGTCTGCTGCGTATTACTGCGTGCTGTCCATGGCCTCTTTCTTAGAGAGAGGGCTTGAGCCCCTGGGCTATGCAGGACACTGTCCCAGGCACCAGGGTGGGAAGGGTGGCTGGGAGAGTGGGTTTGGGTGTGGTGGGAGGTCAGATCCCTTGAGGGGGATTCCCAGCCCGATAGGGGGTGAGGTGGGTGTGTACATAGAGGGACTTGCACGTGAGGGAAGGTACTTCACGGTGCTATTCAAAAATTAAGGAGACTGGCCAGTGCGGTGGCTCATGCCTGTAATCCCAGCCTCCTTTGGCCAAGGCAGGAGAATCGCTTGAGTCCAGGAGTTCAAGACCAGTCTTGGCAACTGGCAAAACCCCATCTCTACAAAAAAATACAAAAAGTTAGCTGGGTGTGGTGGTGCATGCCTGTATTCCCAGTTACTTGTGAGGCTGAGGTGGGAGGATTCTTGAACCCAGGAGGTTGAGGCTGCAGTTTGCTGTGGTCATACCACTGCCCTCCAGCCTGGGTGACAGAGCAAGACCCTGTCTCAAAAATTAAGGAGATTGTTCATCTGTAGGATCTGATGCCCAGCCGGCCTTCCATCAATGCCAACCCTGAGTATTAGGGTTGAGCTGGGAGCGTCGGTGGTGTGGTTTGTCTGTGGAAATAGAGAACCCTAGACACAGGGAAAATGGCAGGGGCAATGGGGCGTACCCATGACAGGACCACAACCATCTGAGAAACCTACTGGGCTTCACCCAGAGACAGGATGGGCTCTGGGCCCTCTTGGTCCCTTGGTGATGTTCCTTTTGGGGGAGTCATCCCAAAGTCCCCATGGGAATCTGAGCAGAGGGTATCTGAGTGGGGATGTCTTGTGGCATGGCACAGACACGGTCATTCTGCCTCTGGAATGTGAGGGGGTGGGAGAGGCTGTGTGCGGGTCATAACCCCAGACTGTGCCCAGCCCTGTCCTCCCTGCACTGCACGGCCCACTGCCCCTCCGCTGCCCGCAGGCCCCTTGGGGAGGCCAGGGTGCTTCTGGGGCTGCGGGAGGTTCTAGACCACTCTGGTAAGGACAGATGCCTGTCAGACCTAGAGCATGCTTCCTGCCATTTGTCTTCGGCCAGCACTGGCAGGGCCCCTCCCCTTCTTCCCTGGAAAGCATCAGAGCATTCCCCACACAAGCTTGTGGATTTCCCCAACTCTCAGAGCACAGCCTTCCCCATGAGCCAGGCGCCAGTCCGAGGGCTTCCCCACGGTCACTCCCTCAGTCTCACAGCAGGGCAGCAGCCCTGCTGCTATGACCCCATTTTGCAGAAAGGGAGACCAAGGTTGAGGCTGGAGAAGGCTGGCCAAGGGCACACGCTGGCAGCCTGGGGCCCAACTAGGGAAGCCTGCTCTTCACAGCCCAGGAGCTGCAGGAAGGGCCTTGGGATTCGGCTCACCACCGCCACCTGGCCCCTGGAGAAAGCCTTTGGTGCAGCCTCCGGTTTTCCTGCCCCTGGGAACTCCAGAGGGAGGCAGAGGGCAACTGTGACCCAAGAGGGACCCTTGACCCAGCCCCTAGAATAGAGTGTGCCTAACTAAGGCTCTGAGCCTGACGGCCTGGGTTCAAATCCCAGCCCCGCCACTTGCTTGCTCTGTGACCTGGGGCAAGTCACTTAACCTCACTGTGCCTCAGTTTCCTCTTCTGCAAAAGTATTGAATTCCAGCTGTTCCCTCCTAGGGTGTTGGGGAGATGAGGTGAGGAGCACAGTGAAGGCACAGACCAGGGATGGCGTATGGCAAAACCTGGGAAACACAAGCCATCTCCAGACCAGGCTGGCTTTACACATTTGAGAAATGGCTTCACAGGGAGTCCTGACGGCTTTTCAGTGCGAAGGTGTTAGGATCCAGGGGCCCTGACAGTGTTTGGAGCCGTGTTGGTGGACGGGGGAACACGGGGCTGACAGCCAGCCAAGGCAAAGGTACTGGGTGGAAGGGCATCTTGCAGCTCCCTTCTGCAGAATCGCTGGGATTCTGGAGCTCTCTAGACTCTCTGTGCATGGGAGGGGCCTGGGACAGTCACATTTCCCGCTTCCCACAGCACACACCTATCCCCTTGACCTGTCAGTGACGGTGTCCAGGGACTCAGGTGGGCCTTGGAAGAGGATCAGTCCCAAGGCCTCACGTGGTAGTTCCCTCTGACTGTTGTTTTTGGTCTGTCCTCAGGGGGAACTGGATCGGAGAAGCCCCCTACAAGAATGGCCGGCCCTGCTCTGAGTGCCCGCCCAGCTATGGAGGCGGCTGCAGGAACAACTTGTGTTACCGAGGTAGGAAATTCACTCCCAACACTTTTGCAATGAATTTTCCCTCAGTCTGAGTCATGCGACAGCATTACATAAAATGGGGGAATTAAAGAAGTCAGAGTCACCCCTCCCGGCCCTATTGAAGATGCTCTCAGCACATTTCTCCCGCCTCAGTGATGAGCTGAACCTCATCTCCAGGGTCTGGGCTCAGCTTCCAGGCCCCTGGAGAGCCCCACTGCCCCGAGACGTGACTTCCCATGGGCATCCAGGCTCTGCGGATGCTGGACACAGCATTAAATGCAGACATACTGCTCACCCTCATTAGCATTCACAGTTTCATATGAAATAGGCCAGGGGCCGGGCATGGTGGCTCACACCTGTAATCCCAGCACTTTGGGCGGCTGAGGCAGGAGGACCATATGAGGCCACGTATTAGGGTTCTCTAGAGGAACAGAACTAATAGGATATATATAAATATATATATATGATTTATTAAGGAGCGTTAAACTCACATGATCACAAGATCCCACAATAGGCCATCTGCAAGCTGAGGAACAAGAAAGCCAGTCCAAATCTGGAAGTGGAACAACTTCAAGCCCAATGTTTGAGGGCAGGAAGCATCCAGCACGAGAGAAAGATGGAAGCTGCTCCCAGCCTCCATCTAAATCAGTCTAGTCTTTTCACCTTTTTCTGCCAGCTTTATATCCTAGCTGTGCTGGCAGCTGATTAGATGGTGCCCACCCAGATTGAGGGTGGGTCTGCCTCTCCCAGCCCACTGACTCCAATGTTCATCTCCTTTGGCAACACTGGCACAGACACACCCAGGATCAATACTCTGCATCCTTCGATCCAATCAAGTTGACACTCAGTATTAACCATCACAAGCCCACCCCTTGTCAACTTGATCCCACACACATCTCCTGAGATCACTTATAATCTTCAAATAAAGACAGTAATAAGATCCTAATTACACCTAACATAATACAACTATCCTTCGTAAAACTGGAAACTCACCACCAGTCCCCAACCCAAATGCTATGACATAAAGTTAACAATACTTAAACGCGGATGTGAAGTTAATAAATCTTATGTCCCATGATAAAGGAAAAGGGAAATAACATGAAGATATTTTCTTAGTACAAGTGTATACATGCACAGACATGTTTTTAACGAAAGGAGGAAATACTCATAACAATTACAGTCCTCGTATCTGCAAGTGGTCACGTGGTCATAGCTGGTATTGATGACCACTTTCTTCTGCTGCCCATTCTGTGTTCCCTTTGCCTTCAGCAAGCACCTCAGCAGGTCTTGGTTTTTTTCCTGGTGGAGTGACCCAAACCTTCATTCCTAAAGGGACTGGGCCATTCGTAGTCCTGCCTGGATTAGGCTGTTGTAGTTTCCCATTGACCTTAATCACAGGACATGGTAATACTAAGAGATGCCCCAAGGGATCTCCTGTATTCCACGCATGCTCTTCCTTACCTCCATGGTGGAGCAGTAGACTGATTTCATCTTGATAGTCCATGTCAATCACTCCAGCCAACACCGTAACTCCCTTCTTAGCCTGTTGACTTAAGGGTAGGAGGAGCCCAAAGTGTCCAGGTGGCAATCTTAGCTTCCAGGGTAATGGAATCATTGTTGTGTCTCCTGGTGGCAGCGTTCCTCCCTCTGGAACTAAGACCTCTAAGCCAGGAGAAGGGAATGTCTCAGGAACAGGAAGGAAACATTTTGCTAGCGGGTCTCTAGGGGTGAGGGCGAGTGATGCCACTTCCACTTCCACCCCTTCATTCCTGAACTCATGAATCTTGGCTATGGGAGAAATAATACCACATATTGGATGCTGACTGAGGGCATACATGGCCTTCTGGAGAACTTTGCCCCAGCCCTGCAAAGTATTGTCAACTAGTTGGCATTGTAATTGTGACTTCAGAAGGCCATTCCACCGTTCTATCAATCCGGCTGCTTTAGGATGATGGGGAACATGGTAAGACCAGTGAATTCCATGAGCATGAGCCCACTGCCACACTTTTTTAGCCATAAATTGAGTGCTTTGGTCAGAGGCAATGCTGTGTGGAATACCGGATGGTGGATAAGGCTTTCTGTGAGTCCACGGACAGTAGTCTTGTCAGAAGCATTCCATGCAAAATAGGCAAACCTGTATCCAGAGTAAGCATCTGTTCCAGTGAGGACAAACCTCTGCCCTTTCCGTGATGGAAGAGGTCCAATGTAATCAACCTGCCACCAGGTAGCTAACTGATCACCCCAAGGAATGGTGCCATATCGAAGGCTCAGTGTTGGTCTTTGCTGCTGGCAAATTGGGCACTCAGCAGTGGCCGTAGCCAGGTCAGCCTTGGTGAGTGGAAGTCCATGTTGCTGAGCCCATGCATAACCTCCACCCCCTGCCACCATGGCCACTTTGTTTATGGGCCCATTGGGCGATGACAGAGGTGACTGAGGAAAGAGACTGAGTGGTGTCCACAGAATGAGCCATCCTCTCCACTTAATTAATAAATCCTCCTCTGCTGAGGTCACCTTTGGTGAGCATTCACATGGGATGCGAACATCTTCACAGTTCCTGACCACTCAGAGAGGTCCATCTCCATCCCTCTTTCCCAAATGGCTTTGTCACCAATTTCCCAATCATGCTTCTTCCAAGACCCCGACCATTCCACCAAACCATTGGCTACAGCCCATGAATCAGTATAAAATTGCACATCTGGCCATTTCTCCTTCCATGCAAAGTGTACAACCAGGTGCACTGCTTGAAGTCCTGCCCACTGGGAAGATTTCCCCTCACCGCTGTCCCTCAAGCATGTCCTAGAAAGGGGCTGTAGGGCTGCAGCTGTCCACTGCCGGGTGGTGCCTGCATATCGTGCAGAACCATCTGTGAACCAGGCCCTAGTCTTCTCTTCATCTGTCAACTGATGATAGGGAACTCCCCATGAGGCCATGGGTGCAGGCTGGGGGAGAGAAGGCAGGGTGGCAGGAGTGGAGACCAGGGGCAGTTGAGCCACTTCCTTACGTAACTTACTTGTGCTTTCAGGACTTGCTTGAGCCCAATCACACATACCACTTCCATTTGATGATGGAATGCTGCTGTGCACGACCCACGTTATGGCTCGATGGGTCAGAAAGCATCCAGTTTGTGATAGGCAGTTCAGGTCACATGGTGACTTGATGATCCATAGTCAAACGTTCAGTTTCCACCAAAGCCTAGTAACAGGCCAAGAGCTGTCTCTCAAAAGGAAAGTAGTTATTTGCAGAAGATGGCAGGGCCTTGCTCCAAAATCCTAGAGGCCTCGTCTGTGATTCACCTATGGGGGCCTCTCAGAGGCTCCAAACAGCATCCCTATCCACTGACACCTCAAGCACCACTGGAGCTGCTGGGTCATAAGGCCCACGTGGCAGAGCAGCTTGCATAGCAGCCTGTGGCAGAGCCTTCTCCTGTTCTGGACCCACTCAAAACTGGCAGCCTTTTGGGTCACTTGATAAATGAGCCAGAGTAACACACCCAAATGAGGAATGTGTTGACTCCAAAATCCTAATTGGCCCACTAGGCATTGTGCCTCTTTCTTGATTGTAGGAGGGGCCAAATGCAGCAACTTATCTTTCACCTTAGAAGGAATACCTTAACAGGCCACACACCACTAGACCCCTATAAATTTTACTGAGGTAGAAGTTTCCTGAATTTTAGTCGAATTTATTTCCCATCCTCTGGTATGCAAATGTCTCACCAGTAAGTCCAGCGTGTTCGCTACTTCTTGCTCACTGGATCCAATCAGCAAAATGTCATCAATGCAATGGACCAGTGTGATATTTTGCAGAAGCGAAAGCAATCACCTTCTCCCTGAATCAGATTATGACACAAAGCTGGAAAGTTTATATACCCCTGAGGTAGGACAGCAAAAATATATTGTTGGCCCTTCAGCTGAAGGCAAATTACTTCTGGTGGACCTTATGGGCAGGAATGGAGAAAAAGGCATTTACCAAGTCAATGGCTGCATACCAGGTACCAGGAGATGTGGTAATTTTACTCGAGCAATGAAACCACATCTGGTACAGCAGCTGCAGTTGGAGTCACCACTTGGTTAAGCTTACAATAATCCACTGTTATTCTCCAAGATGCATCTGTCTTCTGCACAGGCCACATGGGAGAACTGAACCAGGATGTGGTGGGAATCACCACCCCTGTGTGATTCAAGTCCTTGATGGTGGCACTAATCTCTGCAGTCCCTCCAGGGATGTGATATAGTTTTTGATTTACTATTTTTCTAAGTAGAGGCAACTCTAATGGCTTCCGTTTGGCCTTTCCCATCATAATAGCCCTCCCCTAACTGTCAGGGAGCCAAAGTGGGGGTTCTGCCAGCTGCTAAGTATGTCTAAGCCAATTATGCATTCTGACACTGGGGAAGTGACCACAGGATGAGTCCAGGGACCCACTGGACCCAGTGTAAGCCAGACCTGAGCTAAAATTCCATTCATTACCTGACCTCCATGAGCACCTACTTTAACTGGAGGACCACAATGATGTTTCGGGTCCCCTGGAGTCAACACCAGCTCAGAACCAGTGTCCAGCAGTCCCCAAAATGTCTGATCATTTCCCTTTCCCCAGTGCAGTTTCCCCGGTACAAGGCCAGAGGTCTCCTTGGGGAAGGATGGGAGAAAGATTAACAGCATAAATTGTTGGTAACATAGTGGGGTCCTTCCTCAAGGGGACCTGGCCTCCCCTTCATTCAAGGGGTTCTGGGTCTGTAAACTGGCTCAAGTCTGGAAATTTATGGAGAGGCCGTGATTCTCTGTTTTTATAATTCAAATTACTCTTTTGTCTACTTGATCTGGAAGTTTTCTGCTTATGTAAATTAAGTGGGAATGCAATAGACTTCCTATCAATTTCACTTCTAGGAGCAGCACAATTAATTAGTCAATGCCAGGACTCTACATGAGTCAGACTATTCTGATTGCTGCTTTGCCTCTGCTGTCCATTATGGTAGCTATGCCCACCTTGCTTTTGACGGTTGAGTGCTGCCACTTGGCCCCTGCCACCTTGGGATCCAATCATTCCCATTGCATTTAAATTTTGTAGTTGAGTGACTGCAGTTCCTACTGTTAGATCTGATGTACAGAGAAAAGCAATTACAAAGATGCAGGTGCTGCCTTTACAAATCTATTTCACAAAGCATTAGTCAAGGGTATATCTTCTGGGGATTCTCCTGGCTGGGATGAGTAGGTCCAAAGTGACTAATCCACTCTACCATCCCAATCTCCCTAAGCCTTTGGATCCCTTCCTCTACATTAAACCAAGGGAGATCAGGCATTTCCAGCTCACTCATAGTGGGCCACCTTGTAATCCATATTTCAGCTAACCAAGCAAATAAAGCAAATAAAAACAGTGAAGAACCTTTTTTAACTTCCTGAGCTGCACCATTAAATTAAACGAAGAATCCCTATTTAGTTGACCCAAATCAAGAAATGCAGCCTAATCCAACTCTATGTTCCTTCCACCATTGTCCTACACCCCTAATATCCCTTCCCATGACTGTTCTCCAGATTTCTGCTTATATACATTAGAAAATCCAAGCAGTTCTTTTCGAGCGTAGCATACTTCCTCATATGTCACACTCTGAACCTCATCTCTAGGGGCCCGCCGGGACTTTAGTCTAGTTATAGGTCTAGAAGCAAACAGGGATGTTGGGGTTGGCTCCTGAGGAGAATCAATATTATCTTGCCTGGCAGCTGCCTCAGGGGAGGCCAGCACTGTTGCCTCAGGCAGCGCAGGGTTTATCCCCTCAGACAAAGGTGGAAAGGTTGGTGGCAGCATGCGTCAGGGAGGAGATGTTGCCACTGCTGGGGATGGGGAACCTGTTTCTTCTGGCAAAAAAGTTCATCTGCATTTATAAGCTCAGTGTCCCCAGCTTCATCAGGGTCCTCCCACACATCCCCATTCCAAGTTTCAGGGTCCCATTCTTTTCCAATCAATGCCCTCAGTTTAATAAGTAGACACCTAGCGAGGTGTCTGTGCATGCACCTTCATTGCAGGTCAGCCACTTGCATGAGAAGAGCTTGTGTCTGTTTTTCCACAATTTCAGCTCTTCCTCTAGAGGAGATAAGACTCACTCAGGGCAATCTTAGCAGATTTGAGGCTCAGTATCTGCTTCTGAAACTGGAAGTTAGAATCCCTGAGTTCATCATTTTCTTTTGTCACTTTGTCCAGTGAACGTAGAAGCAACCAACCAGCTTCATTATGTTCCTTGGTTCTCCACATATAGTCAAAGGTATTATGTCTAGAGTCACTGACCTCCTTCCCTCTCACGAGCGCTGAATCAGGAGTGTCAAATGCACTTATTTTGCATAACTCTCCAAATAGCTCATGCCAAGGACTCCCAGTGTTCTCCATACTATTAGAAGTAGAGTCCTTAGCATTTTGGGGTATAGTCGTATTAAGCAGCCAACTCCAGAAACCTTAAAACCAATGAAAGAACTCCATCCTTAATATTCTGTTCCTCTAGAACCACTCCTGCTACCAAAATCTGTATTCGTCAGGGTTCTCTAGAGGAACAGAACTAATAGGATATATATGGGGGAGTGTATTCAGGAGTGTTAAACTCACACAATCACAAGGTCCCACAATAGGCTGTCTGCAAGCCGAGGAGCAAGGAAGCCAGTCCGAGTCCCAAAGCTAAAGAACTTGAAGTCTGACATTCGAGGACAGGAAGCATCCAGCGTGGGAGAAAGATGTAGGCTGAGAGGCTAAGGCAGTCTAGTCTTCTCACATTTTTCTTCCTGCTTTATATCCTAGCCACTATGGTGGCTGATTAGATGGTGCCCACCAAGATTAAGGGTGGGCCTGCCTTTCCCAGACCACTGACTCAAATGTTCGTCTCCTTTGGCGGCACCTGCATAGACACACCCAGGATCAATACTTTGCATCCTTCAACCCAGTCAAGCTGACACTCAGTATTACCATCACAGCCCAGGAGTTCCAGATCAGCCTGGACAACATAGTGAGAACCCATCTCTATAAAAAATAAAATAGAAAATCAGCCAGGTGTGGTCACGTGCACCTGTGGTCCTGGCTGTGGCCTGGAAGGCTTAGGTGGGAAGATCGCTTGAGCCCAGGAGTTTGAGGCTGCAGTGAGCCATGGTGGCGCCACTGCACTCCAGCCTGGGCAACACAGCCAGACCCCAACTCTAAAAATATAAAGCAGACATTTGAACAAGAATGTAAAAGCAAACAGTGTGATATTCCAAATTAGTTCACTAGTGGGAAGCACCTGCAACATGGACGGCTGGGCAGGATCAGTCCTCCCGGGCTGCTTGGCCCTTTCCTCCTGTGTCCTTGCCCCCACTGGCCTCCCCTTCATGTGTGTGTCTTGCTTGTGCTCCCTGACTGTGCTAGAGGTTTCTTGCCCCCATTCCCTCAGCTCTCAGGACTGGAGCTGTTGGAGGCGGTGTGATTTTCTACCTTGTTCACCTTTTTTTTGGAGACATGGCCTTCCTTTGTTGCCCAGGCTGGAGTGCAGTGGTGCAATCTTGGCTCACTGTAGCCACAACCTCCCGGGCTCAAGGGATCCTCCCGTCTCAGCCTCCTGAGTAGCTGGGACTACAGGTACATGCCACCATGGCTAGTTTTTTAAGTTTTTTTGTAGAGATGGGATCTCACTATATTGCCCAGGCTGGTCTCAAACTCCCAAGCAATCCTCCCTCCTTGGCCTCCCAAAGTGCTGGGATTACAGGCGTGCACCATCACGCCCGCCCACCATTTCTTCACTGGTTCCCATTTAGGATGTTTCCACTTCTGCTACTATAAATAACACAGGTTTCTGGTGCCTAAAACGTTTGTCATGTTTTGGGATATTTCCTCAGGCTCCCAGAAGTTATGTCCCCGATGGGGCATGGCTGGGCCATGGGGCTGACCATGCTCTTGTGGCTCAGGCTTTGTGTGTGTGTGTGTGTGTGTCTCCCCATTGGCAGCCTTGTCATGACCGAGAGGACTTGCAGACAGTTGGGTGGGCTCTGCTGGCAGAGGAGGGTGGGGTAGATGTGGGATCAGGCTGGTGGGCTCTGGAGTGAAGAACAGGTGGGCTAGATCAGGGGTCCCAGACCCTCAGGACCCAGGTCCTCTGTTGTCCCAGCCAGCTGTTCATGGCTGACTGCCCACTGGGGAGAGGAGACATCCCAAGTGGGGATGGGGCTGGAAGAAGGAGCGATCTGAACACTAAGACAGACCATCTGGGTCTGGATCATGTATCACCTGTGGCAGTCCTGGTGTGACCCCCGCCTCCAGGGAGCCTTCCTGGACTTCACAGACAGACAGTGCACCTGCCCCATGTTCATCACCCCCCCCAGACTCCTTGGGAACCTTGATCGTCCTGTCGTCTTAGCTGCCAGCTCACTCCAGGGCCTCCAGGGGCACGTGGCAGGGGTGTCTTGTGTGTTGTTTGAATAAATATGCCAATAGCCACAGAGGGGCATTTTCAAAGAACAAATGTGTACAGAGACCTTAGATGCCAGTTTACCTCCACCAACATAGCCCCATGTACTAATTTCTAAATTTTTGGTGGAAAGTATCCAACTTTCCTTGGCAGGAGCCCAATTTCCCTAGCTAATCATGCAGCAAGTCTCCTCTGAAGCAGCTCATCTGTAGAAGCTACTTACCAAGAGCATATCCAGGAGGCCTGGTAAGGCCTTGACCTCTAATGGAGATGGAGCAGGGATGAGGATATAGAAAAAGAGGTATTCTCCCCTCTCACCCCCGCCTGTGTGGTGATAGAAGGCGCAGGCTTTGGGGAAAGGTGGTTTGACTCCCAGTCCAGCTACTTCCCAGCTGTGTGAGCCTGGGCAGGGCCCTTGCCCTCTCTGAGCCTTCTTCCTCATCTGTGAAATGTGGCCAATCATGCCTCCAAAGGCAAATGGGAGGCTGACAGGAGAAAATGCCAGGGATGGCTGGGCATGGTGGCTCATGCCTGTAATTCCAGCACTTTGGGAGGCTGAGGCGGATAGATCACCTGAGGTCGGGAGTTCAAGACCAGCCTGACCCACATGGAGAAACCCTGTCACTACTAAAAATACAAAATTAGCCAGGCGTGGTGGCGCATCCCTGTAATCCCAGGCTGAGGTAGGAGAATCGCTTGAACCCGGGAGGCGGAGGTTGCAATGAGCCGAGATTGCGCCATTGCACTCCAGCCTGGGCAACAAGAGCAAAACTCTGTCTCAAAAAGAAAGAGAGAGAGACAGAGAGAGAGAGAGAGAGAAGGAGAGAAAGAAAGAAAATGCCAGGGAGGGCCCAGCCGGCATCTGGTCGGTGCTCAGTGAACGTTAGCTCTGAGTGTGGTCACCAGGTTTAGAACCAGGAGGGAATCTGCAGAGTGACGTAGACAATGCCCTGAGACCCCGGCCCAGAGCAGAATGGGGCACAGAATAACCTTGCCATGACCTCTGCACGGAATTTCCCCAGGCCCACGTGGGGCCATACAAAGTGTCTTCATTAGGAGGTATTCGGATCCAGCCCATCCTGCGGGTAAAGCCTTCTACTTTTCACATGTGGGTGTGAGAGCCAGGACTGTCTGTCTGCCCATTTTCTTAAATAGAGAGTCCTCAAATGCTTTAGACCGCTTTACCAAACTCTCTTCAGCTAAATAAAGCTGCGATTATGAGGTCTCAACATCCTAAAGGCCAGTGGAAGAAAACCCGGCTTATTCTCGAGCCAGCTCCCGCTCTCAGTGAGGGCAAGCCTGAATAGTCTCATTGACGGGAAGAACAGACACGCGCCCAGGCAGCCTCTGCAAACCTGGTGTCTTCCTGAAGCTTCCACAGATAGCTTTTGCTGCCAGAGGTGTTTTCAGAGTTCTCTTTTTGAATGTCTTTAAGCTCTGTTGCTGGACATATGCTCTTTTCTTTAGGTGACAGGATTCTCTGGGGGTTTTGATAATTCATGCATTTGGTGAATTTTGTTGAGCAACTGCTGTGTGCTGGGTGCCAGGTATGAGGCAGGCTGGCCCCTGGCCTCTGGAAGTTTGCAGCTGGTGGATGAGGCAGGTGGTGGGGAAATGACAGCTGCGAGCAAGCTGCTGGGGAACAGTGCAGGGTGACCCATGAGCACATCCAAGATTAGAATTGGGGCTCAGAATGGCTTCCCACCTTCCGATCTAAACCCATCCCTTCCCCTTGTGGGACAGGACCAGCCTGGGCCGGTGGTTGTAGGGTAGTGAAACTGGCCAGTGAAGCAGCTATACCCCAGCCTGGGAAGGTGTCAGGGAGTCAGTCATTTGCCCCTCGTTTGGCTGTTTGGTGTTGTGTGGACACAAAACACTTGCTCTGTCCTTTAGCAAAGAAAGCTCATGTATTTTAAGAAGTAGAAATAAGATTTAGGGATTGAGGAACATTGATGAAACTTGGATTTTTTTTTTTTTTTTTTTTGAGACGGAGTTTCACTCTGTCGCCCAGGCTGGAGTGCAGTGGCACAATCTCCACTCATAACAACCTCCACCTCTCTACCTCCCAGGTTCAAGCAATTCTCCTGCCTCAGCCCCCCAAGTATCTGGGAATACAGGCACCTGCCACCATACCCAGCTAAATTCTGTATTTTCAGTAGAGACAGGGTTTCACCATCTTGGCCAGGCTGGTCTCAAACTCCTGACTTCATGCAATCCACCCGCCTCAGCTTCCCAAAGTGCTGGGATTACAGGTATGAGCCACCACACCTGGCCCTGAAACTTGGAATTTAATCCAAAACCACAAAGAGACCTGCGAAGGAGCTCTAGTTATTCTCCTTGAAATTGTTGTCACCCAAATACATCTATTGCCCTTTTTGCTTGGGGAGCTTGGAGGCCACAGGTTTCCAGCTCTGGTCCAAAGACATCTGTTGGGGCACGGGAGGGGCGTGCCGTAAGTGAAGATATAAACAGTCCCCAGCAGAGATGCTCATGGATTTGTCTTTGATGAGGCTGCTCTGGCAAATGAAAATAGCAGTTTCTTTGCTGTAGCTGGAGTTTACAGATTGGTATCCTGCTGGTCTGATTGCAGGTTCTGGTGAGCAGTTTGTGGTTGTCTTTCAGGTTGAAAACTGGAAGATAAGCTAACTGAGGTTTAATAAGTGCCATCTGTTTGGTTAATTAAAATGTTTTACAACATGGGTCATGGTCATAGTTGGAGAAATAATAATACCATGTACTTGAATAAGGAAAAGATTGTTCTTTTGGATAGTCGGATAGTTCTACATGTTGAGTGTGACATTATTGGACAGGAAAACTTCAGTACAGAAGTAACAGTTGAGCTGGTTAAGTGGCCCTGACTGGCAGGGAGAGAGAAGGGATGGAAATGGGCTGGTGTGAGGTGCAGTTGGGGTCTAGGAGCACTGAGGCTGGCTTTTGTGCGCATGATGAGGAAGGCCCTTCCCCAGGAAAACCCAGGAATAGGAGGGAACCTCCTGGGAGTCCGCCATGGCTTTGGGCCAGCGACTGAGGAAGTTTTTTGTTTTGTTTTGTTTGAGACAGAGTTTCGCTCTTGTCACCTAGGCCGGACTGCAATGGTGCAATCTCGGCTCACTGCAACCTCCACCTCCCGGGTTCAAGCGATTCTCCTGCCTCAGCACCCCCCAAGTATCTAGAATTACAGGCACCTGCCACCATGTCCAGCTAATTTTTGTATTTTTAGTAGAGATGGGGTTTTGCCATGTTAGCCAGGCTGGTCTCAAACTCCTGACCTCAGGTGATCCGTCCACCTCAGCCTCCCAAAGTGCTGGAATTACAGGCGTGAGCCACCATGCCCGGCCTGAGGCAGCTTCTTGAAGTTGCTTCTTGGGGGCCGAGGGTCAGGTGGAGGAGGAGATGGGACAAGAAAGCATTATGATAACCCAGGTGTGGGCGGGAGGCCTGCTAACCTCTGGGCAGCCTGGCTGGTCTTGGGTCCAAAGCAAACACGGTGAGGGGACAGCGTCCCCATCTCATCTGGGCTGGTAGAATTCCACCTGGCCCAGGTCTGTTCTGAAACGTAACGTTCTCTTTGCCACTGAAATGATTCTTTGTAAAACCAAACCTCAAACACGTTTAGTTTTCAAATTGCTTTTTTTTTCCCCGAAGTGCGTTTTTGTTGAATCCCAGTGTGTTATTTTTTTTCCTCCCTCTCCAATATTAAGAAGAAACCTACACTCCAAAACCTGAAACGGATGAGATGAATGAGGTGGAAACGGCTCCCATTCCTGAAGAAAACCACGTTTGGCTCCAACCGAGGGTGATGAGACCCAGCAAGCCCAAGAAAAGCTCTGCGGTCAACTACATGAGTGAGCCCGGGCCCTCCCCCATCCCGCCTGCCCTCCCAGCCGCCTCCAAAGGGGACAGGGTGGGTGGAGGAGGGGAGCTAGTGGATTTAGGTCTGCAAATCCACAAACAGTGGGAAACAGGGTGCGGCGAAGCTCACGGAGGCACAACCGTAAGACGTTTTTCAAAAACGATATTTTTAAGTCATTTCAAAAGCAAGCATTATAGGACTTGCCCTTGGGTGGCATTTTTTTCCCCCCAGACAGGTATTTTAAGGTTAGACCTTCCCTTGTCCTTTCAAAAGGGACCTGGGCTGAAGTTGCGTTCCTCTGGAAAGCACTGGCCCCGCAGAGGGCAGGAAGCATCCAGGCTGGCTCTGGCAGGTTCTACCCCTTCCTCACCAGGTCCTGGCTCTGGACTCAGTTGGCGCATCCATGAAGTAGGGGATAGTGGTGCTGCATCAGGGTTGCCCGGAGGAGGAGCTGCAGCAACGCAGGTCACCCAGTGCCAGCTGAGGCCTCCCTGTACATTGAGATAATTGCAGAGTCGCCTACAACTCTTTTTTGAGATGGAGTTTTGCTCTTGTCACCCAGGCTGGAGTGCAATGCACGATCTCGGCTCACTGCAACCTTCACCTTCATGGTTCAAGCAATTCTCCTGCCTCAGCCCCCTGAGTAGCTGGGACTACAGGTGCCCACCACCATGCCCAGCTAATTTTTGTATTTTTAGTAGAGAAGGGGAGATGTTTCCCCCTGAGACTTCAGGAATCCCCAAAATATTGGGGATTGCTCACCTCTGGCCCTTTGGCTCCCCGGGCACCTCAGCTCCCCAAGCTTTTGTTCTCCCTGCCTTCACCTCCCCAGGGTGGAGTTCAGCTCACCTTCAATTTCCCCGGACACTGCTGCGGGACCTCACTCGCAGCCGCTGTTTCTGCAGGCCTGGGGCTGTGGAGGGGCGTTTTCGCTCAGGCGGGGCTGGAGGCCTGGGCTGGATGCCCTTGGCTCTCCCCGTTTGCCCCACAAGGCTCAAAGGCCCTACAACTGGACCCCTCTTGGAGGAACAGCCTCACACCCGCCTTCTCAGAGCCCCTCTCTTCTTTTCATAACTCCCGTCTCCCCTGCCCCCACCAGGCTTTCTGTCCTCTTCAAATGTCTTTCTCTATGATGCTGGAGCATTCTGTAGCTTGCTTTGACCAGGAAATATGCGGAGGCCTCGTCCGTCCAGGAGTTCAAAATGGTGCCATTGTTTCTTTTAATAACATACGTTTACATCCCTCTTCAAACTATAACATGACTCCAAGACTGATATGTTCCCATAAAATAAAGCAAAAAGCTTTGCAAAAGGCATCTTGACGATGGGGAAGATGACTCGGGTGAGCCTGGCTGGGTCCCCCGCCCCACAGACTCAGAGCAACGTCCTCCCTACCCCCTCAGGAGTCCTGCCCTGCAGAGCCCTGTGGGACCACAGGCACATAGTGTATGCCAGGCACCCTGCCACGGCCAGAGTGCACTTTCTCTGTCAATGTTCACAAAAGCCCTTGGAGGTGGGTACTGTTGCTGCCCCCATTGTTCATATGTGGAAATTGAACCTCAGAGGGGGAAGTAACTTGTCCAAGGTCACACTGCTACTGTAAAGCGGTGGGCCTGGGGTCTGAGCCCCCACGGAAGCCTTCAACCATCAGGCTTCACCCTTGCTCTTAGAATAGCATGGATTGGATTGCAGAATGTGCCAAAATGTCCCTCAGCATGGGGAAGGGTCTTCTCACCCTCCTGCTTTTGTGCCGTGATGTGTATTTCTGCATTTCTCTCCTAGCCCAAGTCGTCAGATGTGATACCAAGATGAAGGACAAGTGCAAAGGGTCCACGTGTAACAGGTGAGCCTGTGCTGGGCTGTCCTGCCACTGTGGCCTCTGAGGCTGTGCTGGGCTGTCCTGCCACTGCGGCCTCTGAGCCTGTGCTGGGCTGTCTTGCTGTTGCATATTTAGCAAGCTACTCTCACCAAGCAGAACAGGGGTTAGGGCTGGGCGGTGTCCAGGCACGTGCTCACCTCGGCCATTGGCAGATCTTATGGGAATGCTGCAGGATCTGAGCAGGCTGCTCCCAGTGGGCCCCACTGGACGGATGGGCCACCCCTGTATCCCCTCCATGGTAGATGAATAAATCCATCTAGCTGATGCCGTAATTCAGATGACGAACACTGTCTGCCAAAAAGAACGAGTTTGGTTTTGGCAGTGTGACTGCCGGGCTGTTCTTTGTGGTAGTAAGCAGCCAACAGGTGCAGCCGCCGCATGCACACCCTCAGAGTCAAATGGGAAAACCATGTCATTGGGAGAGGGGACCTTGCTCATCTTCCTACGAATTCTGGCATCCGTTTGCCGAAAGCTAAATCGAGTTATTTAAAGCACATGTTAAAAAGGGAAGGTGGAATCTTCGGTTTTACATCACAAGGGTTTGGAATTTAGTTTGCCAGGAGAACACTTCACTTAGACGTTGGCAGGACTGTGATGAGAGGGACTCGGAGCAGCCAGGATGAGGCAGCTCAGTGGGCTCACATGTGGTCCTGTCGTTTGTTGGTGAAATGAGCCCAACGTGTCAACAGTCGGCGGTGGAATAACAGTGCCTAGAACCTCGCACTCCGTGTTAGGGTAGCACCTGCATGTCTCCGTGCTGGGCGAATTGGGGAAAAGCAGGCAATGCCTGGCAGGGGCCTCCACCGTGTGCACCGCCCAGTGTGGGCTGCCAAGAAACTGGAGGTGTCCTTTTGTGGCGATGCATCTTTCTGAACTCTAAGCGCGTTATGAGAGCTTCTCCCCTGAGTAGTACTCAGTGGAAAAAGGTGAGCACGTGTTGGAGAACATTCCTTGTCAGACAACATCAAGGCAGTTCCAGAGCTGGGGTGCGTGGGGCACTCCCCACACAGGGAGGAGGCAGGAATCTGTCCACACGAAGGCTGTTAGAGGCCTCCAGTCAAGAAGAGTTACTCAGCCCCAGTCTGCCACGGTGGGAGCATCCTGAGTCTCGCTGTTGAAGCTGCCCACAGTCTGGCACACCTGTTTTCTGTTCATGGTGCTTTTTTTCTGACTTGAAAACATATCTATGCTCATTAATAATGATTCAGGAAAGCAATAACAACAACAAAAAGGTAGAAAGAAAAAAATGTGTCCCAAAATTTCATCAATACCAGTAGCAATTTGATGTATTTCCTTCCAGTCTTTTTTTCTGTGCACAGATGAGGCTAATTCTGTTTATGTATTTTCTTTTCTTTTCTTTTCTTTTCCTTTCTTTTCTTTTTTTTTTTTTTTTTTTTGATTTAGAGTCTTGCTCTGTCACCCAGGCTGGAGTGCAGTGGCACGATCTCAGCTCACTGCAACCTCTGCCTCCTGGGTTCAAGTGATTCTCCCACCTTAGTCTCCTGAGTAGCTGGAACTACAGGCTCACACCACCACACCCAGTTCATATTTTGTATTTTTGGTAGAGATGGGGTTTCACCATGTTGGTCAGGCTGGTCTCCAACTCCTGACCTCAAGTGATCCACTTGCCTTGGTCTTCCAAAGTGCTGGGATTATAGGCATGAGCCACTGTGCCTAACCTGCTTATGTATTTTCACTTAGTATTTTCCAAGTATTCCTCACAGACTTCATGCTCAGTGACTGCGTGATACTCTGACATATGACTGTACGTGAACGTGTTTAGCCATCGCTTTGCTACCTGCTGGCTTATTTCCAGCTTTTCACCATTATAAACAGTTGGGGCCAGGCACAGTGGCTCATGCCTGTAATCCCAGCACTTTGGGAGGCCAAGGCGGGTGCATCACTTGCGGCCAAGAGTTTGAGACCAGCCTGGCCAACTGGTGAAACCCCGTCTCTACTAAAAATACAAAAATTAGCTGGACATGGTGGCACACCCCTATAGACCCAGCTACTCGGGAGGCTGAGGCACAAGAATCGCTTGAACCTGGGAGGTAGAGGCTGCAATGAGCCAAGATTGCGCCATTGCACTCTGGCCTGGGTGACAGAGCGGGACTCTGTCTCAAAAATAAAAAAGAATAAATAAATAAATAAACAGTTGAGATACGCTTGCAGGTCTGGCTTTCTGACTTTTGCTTGGAATATATATTTACAAGGGAAACTGCAGAGCTAATGGATAGGATTGTTTTTAAGTCTTTCTTAAAGGTTTTCTTAAACATCAGAGTGATTTATGCTTCCATGAATAGCAGCACCATCATTGAGTATTACCCTATTAAAAAATCCTTGCAGGCCAGGCATGGTGGCTTGTGCCTGTAACCTCAACACTTTGGGAGGCCAAGGTGAGTGAATTGCTCAAGCCCAGGAATTCAAAACCAGCCTGGGCAACATGGCAAAACCCCCAAAATTAGCTGGATGGTGTTGTGCATACCTGTAGTCCCAGCTACTTGGGAGACTGAGGTGGGAGGATCACCTGAGCCCAGGAAGTTGAGGCTACAGTGAGCTGTGATCATTCTACTGCACTCCAGCCTGGGTGATGGAGTGAGACTCTATCTTGGGGTTATTTTGTTTGTTTGTTTTTTGAGACCGAGTCTTGCTCTGTTGCCCAGGCTGGAGTGCAGTGGCACAATCTTGGCTCACTGCAACCTCTGCCTCCTGGGTTCAAGTGATTTTCCTGCCTCAGCCTCCCAAGTAGCTGGGACCACAGGCACCTGTCACTACACTCAGCTAATGTTTGTAGTTTTAGTACAGACAGGGTTTTGCCATGTTGGCCAGGCTGCTCTCGAACTCCTGACCTCACGTGATCCGCCTACCTTGGCCTCCCAAAGTGCTGGGATTACAGGCGTGAGCCACCACATCTGGCCTTGTTTGTTTTTAATGGAAAAAAAAAAAAAAAAAGACTGTGGTTGACCTTCTATTTCTGTGGATTCAACCAGCCTCCGATTCAACCAACCTCAGATTCAATCAACTGCAGATCAAAAATATATATTTTTAAAGTGTATGGTATTATAATACAATGATAAAAAACTGGTACAAATTTTAAAAACAATACAGTGTAACAACTGTCTACATAGCATTTACCTTGTGGTAGGTATTGTAAGTAATCTAGAGATGCTTTAAAGCATATGGGAAAAGACCAAAGGTTATATGCAAATACTAGGACACTTTACATAAGGGACTCGAGGATCTGCAGACTTTGGTATCCTAGGGAAGTTCTGGAACCAATCCCCCATGGATACCGAGGGACAACTGTATTGTGCTTGTGTGAATATAAACTTCAGTCGGCGCCTGGGTAAACTCTGACTTGTCCAGAAACAATGGAATCCGCATAAATGAAGCTTTTCTCTATTTAGCAATAGAGCTATCGATGAAAAAAATGATAAACTCATTGTGAGATGTAATCAACATGCTTATCTCTGAACATCATTTTGTTTCTTCCTTGTCAGGTACCAGTGCCCAGCAGGCTGCCTGAACCACAAGGCGAAGATCTTTGGAACTCTGTTCTATGAAAGCGTGAGTGTGGCCAGTCCTCCTCTGCATGGCTTGTGTGGGATCCCATTGCATATGTTTAAAGCAGGTGGTTGGCTTTAGTAGGAGAAGATTTTCTTTCCACTCCTTAGTCAAGCCTGGCATTTCTAGAACTGGGGCGGGTGTATATTTATGGGCTTACAAACTAGCAAAGCCACTTTCGGGGACCGATCCTCCTGAAGGCCAGTCTCCGTCTTAGACGGAGCATTCGCACAGCGGACTAAGCGGGGAGAAGGGGCTGTTTGTCACTGTTCTTAGTTTGTAAAGCAACTCGGATGAGTTTTTAAGGTAAGCAACCCCAGGAACAAATGTGTGGTTATGGACAGAGGCGAGAGGCAGGAGCAGGGTGAGTTTTGGCTTGTCCTTCGGGCTTTTAGTGAGTTGAGGACAAATGTTTGGGTATTTCTGGTGAAACTTGCTGACAGAGGTTGAGAATATGACTCTGGTCTTCCCTCCCCTTCCCGCTAGTCGTCCAGCATATGCCGCACCGCCATCCACTACGGAGTCCTGGACGACAAGGGCGGCCTGGTGGACGTTACCAGGAACGGGAAGGTCCCCTTCTTCGTGAAGTCTGAGAGACACGGCGTGCAGTCCCTCAGGTAACTACTTTGTGATCGGGGCTCCGTGAAACGGCTTTCCTGTTTATGATGGTGTTGTTGAAAGTTTGAAAAGTATCACACAGGCCGGGCGTGGTGGCTCACACCTGCACTTCAGGAGGCCGAAGCAGGTGGATCACCTGAGGTCAGGAGTTCAAGACCAGCCTGACCAACATGGTGAAATTCCGTCTCTACTAAAAATACAAAATTTAGCCAGGAATGGTGGCACGCACCTGTAATCCCAGCTACTCTCAGGAGGCTGAGGCAGGAGAACCACCTGAGCCCAAGGTGGAGGTTGCAGTGAGCCAAGATAGTGTCACTGCACTCCAGCCTGGGCGACACAGCAAGACTCCGTCTCAAAAAAACAAAACAAAACAAAACACAAACCCGCAGCTCTAACTCTAATGCAAATGTGGTTTTATAATTTGATCATGATATTAATATAATAACTAACTTCCTTTATGATGTTTTTATCTTTTAAAAATTCGTTTATTTTGCAGCTGTGCTTAGATTAAATTTATCTTATATATTTGAAAACCATTATTCTTAGAAGGGGTCTATAGGCCTCACCAGGCTACCAGAGGAGTCCTTGATACAAAAAAAGTTAAGATACCCTGCTCTAGAACATTCTAAGAGCTCTCAGGCGATAGGAAACAAGTAGAAAATTGTCAAGTCAAGATTGCAAATAAGATAAGTATAGGAGCAAGTGTTCACTTGTAGAAGCGATTCTATTTGCGTTTACCTAATGGCTTTTTTTTTTTTCTCTTAACAGCAAATACAAACCTTCCAGCTCATTCATGGTGTCAAAAGTGAAAGGTAAGCTGGCCAGTCTCTTTTGCAACCATAATACCTGGGTTATCTCAGATTTTTGTGGAAATTTCACTTCCTTGAGTCACTGATTGAATGTTTATCCTGCCTGTGAACATTATGGTTCTCATCATTGTCAACGCTTTTTCAAGATGTCATTTCTTTAACCAGCTTCTAAGAATATCTGGACTTGAAATTGGCCCGAGATCACTGAACCAGAAACACAGGGCTGAGGTTGCCAGCTGAATGTCACAGATGTACTGACGCCTAGGGCTAGAGTGGCTGAGAGGTTTCACTGGGAGTGCCACTTTCTTTTTTTTTTTTTTGAGACGGAGTCTGGCTCTGTCGCCCAGGCTGGAGTGCAGTGGCCGGATCTTAGCTCACTGCAAGCTCCGCCTCCCAGGTTTACTCCATTCTCCTGCCTCCGCCTCCCAAGTAGCTGGGACTACAGGCGCCCGCCTGGTCGCCCGGCTAGTTTTTTGTATTCTTTAGTAGAGACGGGGTTTCACCGTATTAGCCAGGGTGGTCTCAATCTCCTGACCTTGTGATCCGCCCGTCTCAGCCTCCCAAAGTGCTAGGATTACAAGCTTGAGCCACCACGCCTGGCCAGGAGTGCCACTTTCTGTCAATTGGTAATGGCTACTTGGAGTGTTGTGTTAAGAAGGATTCTGAGGCCTCCATCTGGGCTCAGCAGAAAACAGAGCTTGATAGATTAGTAATGTCTGCCATGGACAAGAGAGGGAGGTAAAGGGAAGTGTGTGGCGCTTACTTGCCGTCTCTGGTCCAGCTTTTTACATTGCTCAGTGTATGTTCATTTGGAAGGTGGGATGCATGATGGGTGAGCACGCTCCAACCAGAAGTGAGGGGATGGGTCGTAGCTGCCCACACGGCGCCCTTGACTGGAATGATCTCAGGCAAGCAGGGATGTAGGAACCATTCCAGCTTCCTCCCCGGAGCTCTGCCAGCAGACCATGCCATTGTTTTGGGATTGCAACTCTTATCATTTGCCCTCCATGCAAAAGTTCTAGTTAGATATCTATATTAAAATATGTAGTAGCTTTTTTTCTTATTGCAAAAAGAATGCCTGTTTATTCCAGATAATTTAAACATGGAGTGGAACATTTTTTTTTTGTAATGATGACCTAAATTCCAGCAGCCAGAGATAACCATGGTGAACACTTTGGAAAATATTCCAGTTTATTTTCTCTAAGTATTAGAAGTATGTACATTGGTAATATATATGTTGATGACTTTTAAAACTTGAAATGCAGTTACATACAATTTGGTAACCTAATTTTTTTCTTAAGTAATTATGTGTCTGGCTGATGTAGTAGCTCATATCTGTAATCTCAGCACTTTGGGAGGCTGAGGCGGGAGGATTGCTTGAGCCCAGGAGTTTGAGACCAGCCCTGGCAACACAGTAAGACCCCGTCTCTACAAAAAATACACAAAATTAGCTGGGCAGGGTGGCACACACCTGTATCTCAGCTACTTCGGAGTCTGAGATGGGAGGGTTGCTTGAGCCTGGAAGCTCAAGGCTGCAGTGAGTCATGATCATGCCGCTATACTCCTCCTCCAGCCTGGGTGACAGAGCAAGACCCTGTCTCAAAAAAAAAAATATATATATATATATATATATGTGTGTGTGTGTGTGTTTGTGGAATATATTTCTGTGCCTTTAAATCAAGCTTGTCCAACCCACAGCCCATTGGCTGCATGTGGCCCTGGATGACTCTGAATATGGCCCAACACAAATTTGTAAACATGAGATTTATGCATGGACCTTTTTTTTTGTAGCTCATCAGCTATCATTAGTGTTAGTGTATTTTATGTGTAGCCCGAGACAATTCTTTCTCCAGTGTGGCCCAGGGAAGCCAAAAGACTGGACACCCTTGCTTTTTTATTTTTTTTGAGACAGAGTCTTGCTCTTCACCCAGGCTGGAGTGCAGTGGCACGATCTCAGCTCACTCCAACCTCCTCCTCATGGGTTCAAGAAATTCTCCTGCCTCAGCCTCCTGAATAGCTGGGATTACAGGTACCTGCCACCATGCCTGGCTAATTTTTTTTTTTTTTTTTTTTTTTTTTTTTGTAGACACAGGGTTTCGCCATGTTGGCCAGACTGGTCTTGAACTCCTGACCTCAGGTGATCTGCCCACCTGGGCCTCCCAAAGTGCTAGGATTACATGCCTGAGCCACCGTGCCTGGCCTAGACACCCTTGTTTTAAATGTTCTTTCAAACCTAATGTGAATGATCTCCCCATTGAATAGAAGTCCCTTGATGTACTAAACCAATCTCCTTTGTCGAATAGCTATGTAGAGCCATGGCCTGTTCAAGTGATAGACTGGACCAGCAGAGTTCAGCAAACGATGACTCATGGGTTAAATCCTGCCTATTGCCTGCTTTTGTAAATAAAGTCTTGTTGGAATACAGCTACACCTATTCATTCACACATCATCTATAGCTCCTCTCTACTACAGCAGCAGAATTGATTAATCTTGACATTGACCATAAGGACCACAAAGCCAAATATGTTTGCTCTATGGTCCTTTAAGAAAAAAGTTTGCCTGGTCGGGTGTGGTGGCTCATGCCTATAATCCCAGCATTTTGAGAGGCCGAGGCAGATGGATCACCTGAAGTCAGGAGTTTGAGACCAGCCTGGCCAACATGGTGAAGCCCCGTCTCTACTAAAAATACAAAAATTAGCCAGGCGTGGTGGCAGGCACCTGTAATCCCAGCTACTCGGGAGGTTGAAGTAGGAGAATTGCTTGAACCCGGGAGGTGAAGGTTGCAGTGAGCCAAGATCATGCCGTGGCACTTCAGCCTGGGCGACAGAGTGAGACTCCATCTCAAAAAAAGAGGCCGGGTGCTGTGGCTCCCACCTGTAATCCTAGCACTTTGGGAGGCTGAGGCGAGTGGATCACCTGAGGTCAGGAGTTCGAGACCAGCCTGGCCAACATGGTGAAATCCTATCTCTACTGAAAATAGAAAAAATAGCCAGGCGTGGTGGCGTGTGCCTGTAATCCCAGCTACTCGGGAGGCTGAGGCAGGAGAATCACTTGAACCCAGGGGTGGAGGTTGCAGTGAGCCAAGATCGTGCCATTGTACTCCAGCCTGGGCAAAAAGAGCAAAATTCTGTCTCAAAGAAAAAAAGAAAAAGAAAAAGTTTACCTAGCCCTGGACTAAATAAAGACATGCTGTCAAAGATCACAGGTGGCCAGTATTAGAACTGTTTCCTTACCTCTGTTGTTTAAACACAACAAATGACCTTGAAAAAACAAAGCCCCTCGCCCCTCAGCAGGGATGAATGTGCCTTGACTAACAGCAGGAGGTGGGTGGCACGTCAGCAAGAGCTCTAGAGCAGGCACCGGAAACCAGGGCTCCCACCTCAGTCCTGGGAGGCCTCCAGGGGCAGTCCCAGCTCTCTGAGCTCCCATTTCCTCATCTGCGTACTCAGAGTAACACCTGCTATGAGGAGCAAAGGCGATCAAGTCAGGAAAAGCTTCCAAATAAGACAGTCACCATTCAGATGAAAGGCACCATCAACCCCACAGAGAAACCACTGGGGATGACAACACCCTCCACCCGCAGACACACGCAGGCCGTGGGTTTGGTCTCATCTCTTGAGTGCCCCTAGGTGGGGTACGAGGAGCCTGCTGGGTCCTAGTCCCAGCTCTGTTCAAGGGCCCAGGCAACCCATAGGCCCTGGTAGTCTAGTGGCCCATTTCACAGCCCGGTAGCCTGAGGCCCAGGCATGCTGGGACCTGACCCTTTCCCCCTTGCTCCTGTTCACAGTGCAGGATTTGGACTGCTACACCACCGTTGCACAGCTGTGCCCTTTTGAAAAGCCAGCGACTCACTGCCCAAGGTAAGGCGGGCCTGATCTGTCATCTTTTCTATGCATGACGTTAGATGTAGCTTTTTAGGTTGGGTGAGGTGGCTTATGCCTGTAATCCCAGCACTTTGGGAGGCCGAGGCAGGTGGATCACTTGAGGCCAGGAGTTGGTGACCAGCCTGGCCAACATGGTGGAACCCCATTTCTACTAAATTAAAAAAAAATTAGTCAGCCATGGTGGTGGGTGCCTGTAATCCCATCTATTCGGGAAGCTGAGGCGGGAGAATTGCTTGAACCCGGGAGGCAGAGGTTGCAATGAGCTGAGATCAGGTCATTGTCCTCCAGCCTGGGTGACAAGAGTGAAACTCTGTCCCAAAATAAATAAAATAAAAATAAAAAATCAGCTTTATTGAGGTACATGATACCATCCACCCATTAGAAGTACACGATGTGGGCCGGGCGCGGTGGCTCAAGCCTGTAATCCCAGCACTTTGGGAGGCCGAGACGGGCGGATCACGAGGTCAGGAGATCGAGACCATCCTGGCGAACACGGTGAAACCCGGTCTCTACTAAAAAATACAAAAAAAACCTAGCCGGGCGAGGTGGCGGGCGCCTGTAGTCCCAGCTACTCGGGAGGCTGAGGCAGGAGAATGGTGTAAACCCGGGAGGCAGAGCTTGCAGTGAGCTGAGATCTGGCCACTGCACTCCAGCCTGGGCGACAGAGCGAGACTCTGTCTCAAAAAAAAAACAAAAAATAAAGAAGTACGCGGCCGGGCGGGGCAACGCATGCAGGGTCACAACCACCACCCATCAAAGCGTAGGACACTATCACCACCCCATGTCATTACTGCCCTGGTGGTCAGTCCCTCTCCCTCCACCTCCCAGCCACACCCCTGCCACCAGGGAGCTTCTTTCTGTTGCTCTGATTTTGCTTTTTCAGCAAAATTATGGCGCCGTGGTGGGGTGTGGTCCTGGGTGTCTGTGGCTTCTTTCAGTCTGTGTCACGTGTTGGAGACTCAGCCGTGTTGTGGAGTGTGTTTGTTTATTCTTTCAAATCCTTACGCAGCATTCCATTCTGTGGATACGTGACAACGGGTTCGTCCCAGGAATCAGTTCTACAGGCAGCTAACCCCAAATGACTGATCCGTGGAGGATGATGCCTCCCAGCATAAAATAAAGGGTGTCCTGGCAACACCTGTCACTGAAGTTCCTGGTAGATCCTGCTGGGAAGGGAACACAGGAAACATCCTCATATTTGAATGGGCTGAGGTGCCTTCTCAGATGGAAAAGGCCATGGGTCCCTGGGACGTCTCCACTTTATAGATGTTCCCCAGGGTTCAGATCATATAATGCATCTGTAATGCTAAGCTGCCTTTCAAACAGAGCCCACTTTCTGACTTAGCTCCATTGTAAAATTAGAAATAGAATGAGAGTCCCAGGACCCTGGGTTGAAATGCTCTGAGGATGAAGACATCTGCCTTGGAGGCTGGGTGGTGTGGCCTTCATGAGCCCTGATACTGGGCTGGAGACCTGTGGATTCTCCAAGTGCCAATAAGTGGTGACCCCAGGGTCTGAGCAGGGAAAGGCCTGGGAGGGCAGTGGTTGGGAGGGGCCCAGACTCCTTTCCCTTGGCCACCACCCCACTTCAGCCTTTCTCTGGGCCTCCACTGCCTCTGCACCATCATCTTGATCCCCCTTGAATGTTCAGTGGGGATAACAGCCTTTTAGTAGATTTTCCCTGAATATTAGAAAGAAGCAGAAGGAAAGAATTTCAGAAAATACAAACAGAAAAACTTGACAGAATACAGTATCCAAAATGTTCATTTCTGACCTGCCATTCCAAAAGAAGAAGTAGGAGAAAATGGAGAATGTTCTTAGACTCTCTCCAATTCTTTTTTTTTTTTTTTTTTCTTTGTTTTCGCGACCAAGTTTTGCTCTTGTTGCCCAGGCTGGAGTGCAGTGGCGCATCTTGGCTCACTGCAACCTCTGCCTCCCAGGTTCAAGCCATTCTCCTGCCTCAGCCTCCCTAGTAGCTGGGATTACAGGCCTGCACCACCATGCCTGGCTAATTTTGTATTTTTAGTAGAGATGAGGTTTCCCCATGTTGGCCAGGCTGGTCTCAAACTCCTGACCTCAGGTGATCCGCCTGCCTCGGCCTTCCAACGTGCTGGTGTCACAGTTGTGAGCCACCACACCTGGCCTTTTTTTTTTTTTTTTTTTTAATACACACACATACCCTTTCCCTCTACCCACTCATTTCCCTTCCTCCCCGCCCCTAAGAACTGCTTCTCAGTCCGTTTGCCAGGCCTTCTTCCTTCCCATGATCCTGCCCATCTGGGGCCCTATGCCTCCAGCTGCCATTTTGGTTTCTTGATCCCTGGGCTCCAGCCCACGGTGGACTGTTCCGGATAAACAAAGAAGATCTTTTCTTAAGTAAAGCCCGTGCTCTTTCCCAGCTTGAGTTTGTCAAACCACCCAGGGGTCACTCATTTCCAGTTTGAGGTGCTTTCCTCATCCCCTGGAGCATCTGTGGGGACTGACATGGAGTGATCTAACCCCTTCCACCGCAGGTTATCAGTGCCCCGTCCTTGGAAGATTCTGTGACTCAGTGAGGTGAGGGCCCTCCACCCTTTCCTCCTCCACACAGGGAAGCCGCCTTAGAAAAAGTCTCTCGATGCTAATCTCCGTAATGTACCCACAGTATGAACTGGCCAACACCCAAGAATGGGAGGGGCGGCCTCACAATTCCACACTCTTCTCTCTTAGATGTGTATTCCCTTTACTTTTTTGTTTATGCATGTCTTTTGTGGATGTGTATTTAAAATTAAAAAAAAATTTTTTTTTTAAATTCTATCTACACTGTTTTTAAAAATTCTATCTACACTGTTTAAGAGAAGCAAAAATATTAATATGTTTACCTCTGCTGAGGGGGGGAAGTATGGTTTTTTTTCTTAATGAGGAAAACTGTATGGCGGTTTCCTTTCGTCTAAGAGCTTAAATCTTGGAATTCAAATAAGGAGAGCCAGCTTAAGAAGTTTGGTTTTCTGTGCTCAGATCCATCACATAAATGCTTCCTGTTTTCCAGAGTCCGTTGTCCGGCATACTGTAAAGACGAGCCTTCCTACTGGGCTCCGGTGTTTGGAACCAACATCTACGCAGATGTGAGTAGGATGCATTTGCAACAACTGCCTCTCAAAGCCTGTTAAGACCTCAACATGCAAGCTCCAAAATCTGGATACTTGAGACTTTATTCCAGTGCCTCTTAGCTAAATTAATTAATTTATTTATTTATTTAGAGACGGAGTCTCACTCTGTTGCCCAGACTGGAGTGCAGTGGAGTAATCTTGGCTCACTGTAACCTCTGCCTCCCGGGTTCAAATGATTCCCATACCTCAGCCTCCCAAGTAACTGGGGTTACACAGTGCACCACCATGCCTGGCTAATTTTTGTATTTTTAGTAGAGACAGGGTTTCACCATGTTGGCCAGGCTGGTTTTGAACTCCCGACCTCAGATGATCCGCCCACCTCTGCTTCCCAAAGCACTGGGATTCCAGGTGTGAGTCACCGCAGCCAGCCAACCCCTTAGCTAAGTTTAGATCACTCATTTCTGCAAACATTGCCCCCATTTCCCCATTTCTAGAGATAGTAGTGCTTCCACCTACCTGTCCTCATGAATGTAGATTCAGGAGTGCCTGGCCTTACTCAAATGTTTTCATAGTTTGAAGGCTCTCATGCTTCAGACAGTTCGTTTTTCCAGCTATTTAGTCATCTTCCCAGCTCTCTGGATGCATTTATAGAAACTGGTCCACGCACTGTATTTCTTCTCAGTTATGCACACACCTAGCTAAGAGCACAAAGGCGATAATACAGACTACCCTAATTTACTGCTTGTTAATAGCACTCCTGTTATACGAGTCTCTTCCTCTATTTTTTCCCTCCGAATTTTAACCAGGGAGCTTTAGCCTGGTTTTTCTTAGGTGAATCCTGCAGAACATAGTCTGTTCCCTCTGGTTGTCCAGGGTTTGGGAACATGGTGACACAGACGCTGTGATTGTGGTCCCAGTTCTGCTGCCAGCAGGCTATGTGATCTTGCCAAGCTATTTCCTTGTGGTTGAATGGCCCAGAACTGGGATTATCAAATCCAGGGAATCTTCTAGATCTAAAATTCCGTGATTAGGGTAGCGTCATTCATCTCTAGCTAATGTTTTTTTTTTTTTATTTTCTGAATAGAGGCAGGGTCTCACTATGTTGCCCAGGCTGATCTCGAACTCCTGGGCTCGAGCGATCCCCCCTCCTTGGCCTCCCAAAGTGCTGGGATTATAGGGGTGAGCCACCGCACCCGGCCTGCAGATAGTGCTTTACTCAGCTGCTTGTCATCATCCCCTCCTTTACAGCTCTCCCCCACCTCCCCACCACCATCTTTGCCTCTGTCTGCATTAATTTGTTCCAGATTCCTGTAAATATGAGGTCACTGGGCTCTGTAAGGTCAAAGCAGGCTTCATGACTAAGCGTTTTCCCCCCATCTTTTTTCTTTCCTCTTTAAATGGGTCTTCTTTCCTTCTTGAAAGTGATTCAGCTGAAATTGAGTTATAAGAGTTAGAATTTTTATGAAGGAGTAAAATAATGTATGTCGATTATTACACCAAATGTTTGAACCAAATTCTACCATTAAGAGACAGAGGCTGAGGTTTTCAAATGATATAAAAATAAAGAGCTGGGCAAAGCTATCCCAGTCAAATACAAACACAGACATGAAAAGCAAGAGTGGCAATATTCCTCTCTGAAAAAGTGGAATTTAAAGTTAAATGTACTGAATGAGATAAAGTAATGTTACACAATGGCACAAAAAATACAATTTACTGGAAAAGGAATAAAAACTATACATACCAAACAATATAGCAGCTAAACCTATAAAACAAAACAAAAAAAAAAGCAAAAAAAAAAAAAGAAATGCAAGAACTTAATGGATGTTTGCAACAATAGAAGGCTACTTCCTTTTTTTTTTTTTTTTTTTTTGAGACAGAGTTCCGCTCCTGTCACCCAGGCTGGAGTGCAATGGCACAATCTCGGCTCACTGCAACCTCCCAGGTTCAAGCGATTCTCCTGCCTCAGCCTCCCAAGTAGCTGGAATTACAGGCACCTGCCACCACACCCAGCTAATTTTTGTATTTTTAGTAGAGATGGGGTTTCACCATGTTGGCCAGGCTGGTCTCGAACTCCTGACCTCAGATGAGCCATCCGCCTTGGCCTCCTAAAGTGCTGGGATTACCTACATGAGCCACTGCGCCCGGCCGGAAGGCTACCTTTTATTCAACACATACTGTGTTTTAGGTCCTTTAAAAACACCATTTCTAGGTATCTTTATCCTTATCCCTGTCGGAGGAAAACAAGGCTCATCGTAACCTGTCCAAATCCACGCAGTAAGCACGTGGCAAAGATGACAAACAGATGAAGATGTGTCCGGCTTTAGACTCTGCCCCTTCCCTGGTCTATCTTACCTTGCTTAATGTTACCTGCATTCATAGTTACACCGATATGAACAGGCATGAGGGTAAAGAGCTACGTACAGTCTTCATGAACAAGTGTCACTAGGATTTTGAGCTTTGGGGACCACAGTGCTCATGACAGGGCTTGACACAATCATTGTTTGTTGGAGGAATAAATCAGTGAAGACAGTGCAGTAGTCAGGACTTAAACAGCTCTTAAAAAAGGAAGAAAGAATGAAGCAGGGAAGAGGGAAGGAGACAAGGAGGGAAGGAAGAAAGCCACCTCCGTGTGAGAGGTTCTTTTCTGGCCTTAGTTTCTAGGTCACTGTATTCTGGGAAATGATGATGGCTTTTGGAAAATGTCTGTTTAGCTATGAGATTGATTTTGGGAGAGTTGCCTCCAGACCTTCAAAGGGCCTGTTCCTGCCTGTGGCTCCCGCCTGTTCACCAGGACTGCATTTCCTGGCAGACCCCTCGCTGTGTGGCGAGCTGCAGACAGAAGCATGGGGGTGTGGCCCAGGGAGCCGAGCCATGGCGGTGACATTTGCCAGTTGTGGGAAGCCGGGCAACCTTTCCCGTCCTCTGAACCTCAGTCTTCTGTCCTCCCCGTCCTCCGTGGTGCTTGGATACGTTCTCAGACTTGTGCACGTATCAGAATCCACCCCCGCGCCTCCCTGAGGGCTGGAGCAGATTTCCAGGCCTCGCCCTGGAATCATTCAGGATCAGCGGGGCCGGGTGAAGCCAGAGAATCTGCATTTCCAACAAGTTCCCAGGTGACCCTGCTGGTCTGGAACTGCATGTTGAGGACCCCTGGGCTGGCGAGGACAAGCCCTTGGGAGTTTTCTATTCTGGCGGTGGTGACTATGACAATCATGGTGGTGGCATTTGTCTTGACTGACACCTACTACGCATGTGCTGTGTGCCATCCTGCGTTAAGCCTGGGGTCTTATTTAATCTTTTTTTTTTTTTTTTTTTTGGGGACAGGGTCTCACTCTCTGTCACCCAGGCTGGAGTGCAGTGGCGTGACCTTGGCTCACTGCAACCTCCGCCTCCCGGGTTCAAGCAATTCTCCTGCCCCAGCCTCCCAAGTAGCTGGGATTACAGGCGTGCAGCACCACACCAAGCTAATCTTTGTATTTTTAGTAGAGATGGGGTTTCTCCATGTTGGCCAGGCTGGTCTCGAACTCCTGACCTCAAGTGATCTGTCTGCCTCTGCCTCCCAAAGTGCTGGGCTTACAGGTGTGAGCCACCGTGCTCAGCCCTTCTTTAATCTTCACAGGAGCCCTCTTCTTCCTCACTGTCATCACCCTGTGTAGGACAGTGGACAGACTGCTGGCTCCACGGCTCCACGCCGCAGTCCCGCCTCTGATCTTTATCAGCTGAGTGATTTGGGGCAAGGTGCGAGCCCCCGCCCCTCAGTCTGCCTGTCTGTTGAAAGGGAATGATAATGATGACACCTACCTGGTAGAGTTGTTGGGATCACTGTGTCAACGCACGTGAAATGCTTAGAACAAAGACGCCTGAAGATGTGACCTGATCTGCTTTATATGGAGAAAGGAGGGGCTTTGGGGTTCACACAGGTCATCCCAGGTCACACAGCCAGCAAGCGCTGGATGCAGGATTGGTTACCAACCGCATGGATATCAATTGTTAACAAACACTCAGGTATTCCTGTTGCAACAGGCCCTGAGAAAAGGAATTGGACGCCTTGTCCCGTTTCCTGAAGCCTGCTGAGAGGAGAGGTGTGGGAGGAAGGAAGGGAGAAAGGAAAGGTGTTTGCGTGGGAGATGTGCCTATTGATAACAGGGCCTGTGGCGTGAGAAAGATCCCGCCATGGGTGTGAGCTTTTCATACTGATGCCCTGCAGCTTGATGTTATCACAGAAAACTTTGTGTCACTTTTGTGTCCAGAAATCCTCCAGGGACTGAGTCAAAGCACCGCCTCTGGGGCTGCCTACCAGAACCTCTCGGCCGGTCTCAGCCAGGAGGGTGCCCCTCCCCCGCCAGGGCTTTTAGAGGTTGAGCTTGCGACACCGAAGGGATGGGTCCCTCCTGGCGTTCCATTGGGAAACAGTCTGGGCCTCGCTCCTGGTGCTGCAGCAGTTGGCAATGTGAGCAATGCTCAGAGAGACAGCCTGGAGGCCTTATTTCATCTTGTTGTTGTTGTTGGAAATGCAAATTCTCTGGCTCCCCTCGACCACTGATCCTGAATGCTGAGAGCGGGGCCTAGAAATCTGCTCCAGCCCTGGGGTAGCGGCGGGGGTGGATTCTGAAACCTGCACAAGTATGCGAACTTCTCCAGGCACCGAGGCCTCCGCCCGCTGTAAAGAACAATGAGCCTGATTGTGTTCACTTACCAAACTTGCCCCTTTTGAGAAGAATTCTAAAATGGTCACTTCATCTTCAAGTCTCCTCGCTTCTCTTTGAGTTAGATGCAAAGTTATTGCTCCTTAGTCCTTAGCCGGGCACAGAGCTCTCTGAGAATTAAGAAGTTGTGGATCTTTCCTCTGAAGGGGGAAAATGCGTCTCGGTTCAGGCAGGGAGGCTGGCCACCCCGGTTTGCCGAGGGCTGAGGGGTTTCCCGTGCCCTGTGCTCACACCAGCCCCTGCGGGTTCACAGCCTTCTGCCTGCAACTCCAGGGCCTCCCAGATACCCAGGACCCCGCTTTGGGCTAAGGAACCCCGCACTCATCCGCTTAGTTTATTTATTGAAAAAGTTGAAGACATGTTAGCGCAGGGATTTTAGAAAGTGGCCTTCAGTTACTCAGTAAACGAATCCTGGAAAGCAGGAAATCCACTTTTCACGTCTTTGATATGAATGTGTGTGTTGGCTCCACTTTTCTCTTTTGTTTTTTATTTTTCTGAATAGGCCTATGACTGTTAATGTGGGAATGTTGGATCCACTCTTTTTTTTAATTTTTTTGAAATGGGGTCTCGAGCTCTGTTGCACAGGCTGGAGTGCAGTGGTGCCATCGCAGCCCACTGCAGCCTCAACCTCCTGGGCTCAAGCGTTCCTCCCACCTCAGTCATCCATGTAGCTGGAACTACAGGCATGTGCCATGACGCCTGACTGACTTTTAAAATTTTTTGTAGAGACCAGGTCTCGCTATGTTGTCCAGGCTCATCTTGATCCATGCCCGGCTAATTTTTGTATTTTTAAAAGAGACAGGGTTTTGCCATGTTGGCCAGGCTGGTCTTGAACTCCTGACCTCAGGTGATCTGCCTGCCTCGGCCTCCCAAAGTCCTGGGATTACAGGTGTGAGCCACCGCACCCGGCCAAACTGGTATTTTCAAAGAATCCACCTCTGTTTATTCCCTCATGAATGAAACCTGGAACCTGGAACCTGCTAGATTGTGTTGTTTGTCACATTCAAAGGGCAGCTCAGGGTGCATTTTCCAGACAAACTGTCCTTTTACAGTGGATCCTGAGACACAGGCTCTCTTTGGCCTTAGCAATGCTTCCGGGACCCCCAGATGGACCGAGGACAGTGGTAAGGACAGGGGACAAAGGAGCTACGAGACTGTGCCGGGGACGGTGGTGGTCTGGCCTCTCTCTCGAGGGGTCACTGATTATTTCTGCAAAGGCTCCCCAAGCTTGGGTTTAGCTGCCCACTCCCTTCTCTGTTGTAGTTAAAAAATATATACAACATAAGCCGGGCAATGGCTCACACCTGTAATCCCGGCGTTTTGAGAGGCCAAGGTGGGAGGATCGTTTGAGGCCAGGAGTTTGAGACCAGCCTGAGCAACATGGTGAAACCCCATCTCTAAAGAAAATGGAAGAATTAGTCAGGCGTGGTGGTGCGTGCCTGCAGTCCCAGCTACGTGGGAAGCTGAGGTGGGAGGATCCCTTGAGCCCGGGAGGTCAAAGCTCTGCTGAGCCCAGATGGTATCACTGCACTCCAGCCTGGGTGACAAAGTGAGCCCCTGCCTCCCCGCAAAAAAAAATACGTAACATAAAACTTACGCGCTTAACCATTTTTAAGTGCACAGCTTAGTTGCGTTAAGCATATTCACGTTGTAATGGGTTAGACCTCCGGAACTGTTGCGTCTTGCAAATCTGAAACTCCGTACCCACTGAACTGCAATTTCCTACTTCCCTTCCGCCAACCCCGTACTTTCTGTCTCCATGAATTTGACTTCTTTGGATGCCTCCTATAAATGAAATCATCCCAGCTTCATCTTCTCCACCATGTCTTGCTCTTTTCTTGAAGGAGGTGCCAGCTTGGTGAACCAGTGGCTGGGACTTCATCTTCTCCCCGATGACCCCTGGGGTTCGGGTACTGTGCAGAGGGGAGGGTTTCAGAGGTGACAGAGCCCAGCCCTGCCCTCCGGCTGAGTGACCCATTGCTGGATGTTAAGCTTTCAGGCTCAAACCTGCTGGTGGTGGCTTCTGTCTGCACACTACACACGTGGGGAGGACAGAACACGGGAGCCTGCACCGTTCACCTCCCCACCCTTGACCCACAGAGCACCTGGGGGCTCAGTCCCCTGACAGCCACGGCCGTGACGTCACTCAGTTGTGAATGGAGGCAAGACTGGAGTCTGTCTTCCTGCTCTATAGACAATGGGTCCGGCTTTTCATCTTTCCTTAAATTAGCAAGTTGCTGCGGGGGACTGATGAGACGAGTCCATGAGCCTGGGTGAGCCTGTTGTCCAGACATCCGTGGTGCCATTCTCCTGGAGATTCTGTTTCCTATAAATTTGAAGTCAGGCCGGGTGCGGAGGCTCACGCCTGTAATCCCATTACTTTGGGAGGCCAAGGCGGGTGGATCACCTGAGGTCAGGAGTTCGAGACTAGCCTGACCAACATGGAGAAACCCTGTCTCTACTAAAAACACAATAGCCGGGCATGGTGGTGCATGCCTGTAATCCCAGCTACTTAAGAGACTGAGGCAGAAGAATCACTTGAACCCAGGAGGCAGAGGCTGCAGTAAGCTGAGATTGCACCATTGCACTCCAGCCTGGGCAATAAGAGCGAAATTCCATCTCAAAAAATAGATAGATAGATAGATAGATAGATAGATAGATAGATAGATAGATAGATAGATAAATTTGAAGTCATCAAACTTAAGGGACTTCATAAATCAGATCACTAGATCTACCCATAGTGGGGGACACTTTTGTGGACAGTGGTTAGAAGCTGTTCAGTTCCTATTACTGTTAGAATAAATCACCACAGACGTGGTGGCTTGAAGAAACCCAGGTTTATTATCTTTACAGTTCTGGAGGCCAGAAGTCCAATGTGGGTGTCACCAGGCTAAAATCAAGGTGGCAACAGGGCTGGTTCCTTCTAGAGGCTTCAAAGGAGAATCAGTTTTCTTGCCTTTTCCGGCTTCTAGAGGCCACCTGCATTCCTTGGCTCATGGCCTCTTATTCCATCTTCAAAACCAGCAATGGGGCTGGGTGCAGTGGCTCATGCCTGTCATCCCAGCACTTTGAGAGGCCAAGGCAGGAGGATTGCCTGAACCCAGGAGTTCAGGACCAATGTGAGCAACACAGCAAGACCTTGTCCCTACAAATAATTTGTAAAAGTTAGCCAGGTGTTGTGGTACACAACTGTAGTCCCAGCTACTTGCGAGGCTGAGGTGGGAGGACCCCTTGAGCCTGGAAGGTTTTATCACCAAGAAATTGAACTCCTTGATGATGTCAGAAAACAGCACATCCTGCCTCTGCATGGTACTCAGCTGCTCCCTTATACCTAGAATAGTCCAGAACCCACCCTGTGTCCAGTCTACACAGCATGAATGGCCCCTGCCCACACCTCCTGCCACGTTCTGCCTGACTCACTGTATTCCAGCCACCCCGTCTGTCTGTCTATTTCTTGGATGTGATGAGTTCACATCCACCCCAGGGCGTTTGCACGAGCCTTTCCCTCTGCCTGAGATGCTCTGTGCAGAGACGTTCCCATGGCTGTGACTGTTTCCTTTCTGTCATTCAGTCTTCCCTGAGCAGTTCCCCCTGATGAAACTACTCTCAGGTAGGCCCCCTCCACCCAGGCATTTAGCTGGTTTTGTTTTCTTCATAACCAACGCTATCTCATTTGTGTATTTATTTATTTGCTCACTTGACTCCATGAAGGCAAGGTCTTTATCTTGTTCCCTGCTGAATTCCCCCGGTTCCTAATACAGTGCCTGGCATACAATAGGTGCCTAGAAAACACTTGTTGAACGAATGAATGAATGCATAATGTCCAGTCTCTCTGGAGAGACCACTGAGGAATCAAGGTAGTGATGATTATTTCCTAGGGGTTGATGTGGTCGACACCCCACCAGCCAGGGCGCCCGGCAGTGAATGGTTGAGCCCCAGCTGGCTTGACCCGTGAACTGGAACCCCCATCCCTGACCACAGTCCCTCCTGTGCTTCCAGACCTCAAGCATCTGCAAGACAGCCGTGCACGCGGGGGTCATCAGCAACGAGAGCGGGGGTGACGTGGACGTGATGCCCGTGGATAAAAAGAAGACCTACGTGGGCTCGCTCAGGAACGGAGTTCAGTCTGAAAGGTAGGGCGGTGTTCTCCAACCTTTGACACCCAAGCCCGGCTGCTAATGGTCCCTCAGGGGGCCTGGGAGGAGATCCAGAGCCATTACCCTTTAAGATAAAACTCCGGTAGACTTGCGTGAATTCTTACCAGGACTCCCAGGTAAGAGCCGTCTTTGCTTTTCTCTTTCTTTTGTTTTTCAAAATAGGGAATGCTTTTCCCTACTATCACATTTGGGATTAAAAAAGAACTTTTTTTCCTATTATCAATGAACGTTTTTACAGAAAATTTAGAATCTCTAGGAACATCAGATAAGCCCGAAGATAAACAATCATCCGTAACTCATCAGCGGGGAGAATTACTGTGAGATTTCTTGGCGTGCGTCCTTCCGGTTGTTTTTCTTTGTGTGTGTGCATTTTTTTTTTCCCACAAAAAATGGGATCAAATGATAGTTACATACTAGTCATATAAAGCTACATCGTAATATAGTTACATAGAGGTAAATAAGATCAGGGAGCCTGGAATCCTACAGACTTGGGCCCCGTTTCTTACCAGCTTTGTGGCCCCGAGCAAGCCACCTGATTTCCTTGAGCCTCAGTTTTCTCATCTGTGAAATAGGGATAATAATAGACCCTGCCCCACAGGGCTGTTGGGAGGTGAACGGAGATGGTGCCTACCTAGTGCCTGGCAGTAAGAAGCACTCTGCAAATGAGGGTTATGTTGATTACTCCGTATTCCCACTCGAGACCATACCTTTATGGAAATCTACAACCATAAGTCATTGGTAGTGACTGCGAATGACTGTAGCATGCTTCTCTTCAGAGCTGGTGTAAGTCCTTTCCATCCCGGGGGGCAGATCCTCCCCTAGTAAGTAGCCTTCTCCGGGAATCTCTGCACACACTGTGATTGTTTCCTTAAATCCCTAGAAGTGGGCCGGTGTGCCGACTCAAGCCTCTAATCCCAGCACTGTGGGAGGCAGAGGTGGGTGGATCACCTGAGGTCAGGTGAGGCAGGAGAATCGCTTGAACCCGGGAGGTGGAGGCTGTAGTGAGCCAGGATTGCGCCACTGCACTCCAGCCTGGGCAACAAGAGCAAAAGTCTGTCTCAAAAAAAAGAAAAAAAAAAAAAAAGAAGGAAGTCCCTAGAAGTAAAATTCCCAAGTGGGGCCTTTCCCGAGTGTCCTTCAGAAAAGGCACTCAGCCTCCCGAGTAACTGGGATTACAGGCATGCGCCACCACCCCCCATTAATTTTTGTATTTTTACTAGAGATGGGGTTTCGCCATGTTGGCCAGGCTGGTCTCAAACTCCTGACCTCAGGTGATGCGCCTGGCTTGGCTTCCCAAAGTGCTGGGATTACAGGCATGAGCCACCGCACTGGGCCTCTGTGATTATCTCTTTAAAGATCTCCAAATACAGTCACATTCTGAGGTGCACTTGAGCGTTAGGACTTTTAGGACTTTAACATGTGGATTTTGAGGGACCACAGCGAGCTCATAACAGGGCAATGTTGAAGATTTCATATTTGAGGGCCGCTCTTTAGAGAAGGAATAAAATCAAGACTAAAATCAAGACAAGGCCCTGGGACCTTGGACACTTAAGCCTCCCTGCCTCCTGGAACACAGCCCCTGCTTCCACCGCCAGCCTCCTGGGCACTTTGAGCAGCGGGCTCACCCTGTGAAGACGCCACAGCGTCACTTGTACCCAGATCGTGCCCATTCTCCCCGGGACCCCTGCCCGGTGACTGTGCCATCGGCAGCCCCGAAGAGCCGGAGCAGACAGCTTCCACGTTTTCTCCTTCAGCACGTGCGGCCTTTGTTTGGGAAAAGCTTAATGAAGGGAAATTCCACTGATTTAATGGGAGGTAAATGAAGCAGCTGATTAGGAGGAATTTCCTGGCCAGGCTGGAAAGAAATCCCAGGGCATCAATTTACTGAGCTCTTTGTACCCTCTTTAAGAGAAAACAGTCTCCCTGAGCAGTGCAGCCAGCTGGGATTTGTTCCCTGTCGGGCTGATTCATGAGAACATCACGGCAGTGTCCTGTGGGCTGGGGACAGGGGCCTCATTGTGGGGCCCCATTGGTAGGCGCCTGGGGAGGGCAGGGACGGAGAGAAGGCCCCCGAAGCAGCTTCCCCACCCCCGCCGCTATCAGCCAGGGTTTGGGGGGCTGCCAGTCTTTCTCTCTTCCTGTGACACCCACCCAGATCGCCACTGTCGCTGTCTTTGTAGGTGTCTTCCAGGCATCCCTCCCAAGCACAGATGTCACTGGTGCCTTCTGCACTCTAGAAAGATTTTAGTGATTTTCTGCAGCATTTCCAGAGTTAAGACTTTGCTTCTCTTCCTTCTCGGACTCTCTGCTCCTCGTCCTGTGGACTGGCATCTGTGATAATGCTTGGTTTCAGCTTTTCTGTGCCTCAGTTTCCTCACTTATAAAGGGGGGGAATAATATGACCTGCCTCCTGGGGTGGTGGCAGGGCAGGAGGTCTCCAGGTGGGGTCCCCAGGCTGACAGTGTCCGTATCAAGCCAGAGCTTGTTGGAAAAGCACATCCTCCGGCCCCACGCAGCCCCGCCGAATCGGAATCTCCGTGGGGGCCCAGCAGCCTGTGTCTGAACAGGCCCTCCAGGGCGTTGTGAGCGTGACAGCCGCTGTTCTAAGAGTGACCCGAACCTGGCAAACCTGAAATGAGTCAGTCAGCACTCACGCCCCACCTTGCTCCAGCCTGGCTTGGGGGAGAGTGCAGAGCCTGTTAGATGTGGAAATAACAGCTCCATAGTTTCTGTTTCTTAGGGTTTCTGGACACATAGAGGGATTTTCAGTCATCCAACCCTTGAGATTCTCAGCCCTGAGTTGTCCAGTACAGTAGCCACCAGTGGTGGGTGCTCACTGAGACCTGGAACAGGCTTATCCTGAGCCCATTTGGAGATGTGCATAAGTGTGAAACACAAATCACATCTTCAAGATTTTATACCCATGACTCTGATATTATTTTGCTACTAAGAGTCATTCAGCGAGGAGTGGTGGCTCACACCTGTAATCCCAGCGCTTTGGGAGACCAAGACAGGCGGATCATCTAAGTTCAGGAGTTCAAGACCAGCCTGACCAATATTGTGAAACCCCATCTTTACTAAAAATACAAAATTAGCCGGGCGTGGTAGTGCACGCCTGTAATCCCAGCTACTCGAGAGGCTGAAGCAGGAGAATCGCTTGAAACCAGGAGTTGGAGGTTGCAGTGAGCCGAGATCACACCACTGCACTCCAGCCTGAGTGACAGAGCAAGACTCCATCTCAAAAAACAACAACAACAACAACAAAAAGAGTCATTCGTTTACTGAGTATTCATCGCACACCTGTGCTGGGACCCAGGGCACAGGTGATCAAGTCCACAGAACTCGTATCTCAGAAGGGGAGTGAGCACTGGAGCCCCCCCGCCCCCCCGCCAGCTGGTGGCCAGGACAGTACATGGCACCCACTGCGCTGAGGACGCTGCTCACCCACTCCCCGGTGGGGTCACCTCAGGCAGGCAGTCTCCCCAAGCCTTGGCGGCTCCTCTGTCTAATGGATCACCATGAGAATTATGTGAGAGAGTGTGTGCGAAACCCTCGGCTAGTGGCTCAGAGGAAGCGTGACGTAAAACCCAGGGGGGCCTGTTGCTGCAACCTCAAAAGATGCCATGGTTCTTTTCTCGTAGGGTCAGGTGGCTCAATCCTAAGAAATGGCCTACATGACTCATCTCTCAGGATAAGGGGTCAGGGATCTTCCAGGAATTCATTCTTTCATCCTGGCTTCCTTCCTTCCAACGCTCACTCCATGCAGGTATCATACACTTAGTGAGTACAGATAATGTCCCAGGTACCCAGGATCCCACAGGGAGCATAACAGTGGACCTCTGCCATCGTGGCATTTGCCATCTAGTGAGAAGACACAGTGCAGAAATGACAATGCCAGCGGCAGGGCCCAGGGGGTCACTGTTGTGGAGGGACGGTTCAGGGAGGCATCGAGAGGGCCAGTCTTACTGTCCAGAGGGGACTCAACATAGCTCTCGAGAGAACCCTGCAGAGACACCTGGGCATGGCCATGCCCTGTCCTTTCCTTATTTAGATGGGACCTCAGCCACCGTCTCTGCACAAAGCATGGGGCTGGGAAATTTCCCAGGAGCCTGTTCCCAATAGGGGCTGTGGAAACCCAGCCTGGAGCCAGAGGGTGGCTCTGTCCCTGATGGCTGCTGAGCCCTAGAGGGGTCACAGGCAGTCCCAAGGGAGATGCAGATGATGTATATACTGTGACCAGTTCACAGCAAACTGTGTTTTAAATGTAGGGAATCCTTCAATCACACAAACCACCAAAACCCCCAGACGGAGTTCTCAGCACGTGGGGCCAAAGTCAGTTCTGCTTCACAGTGGTTTTGGTTGAGCAATGATCCTCTTCTAGAAGAGGACTTCCTGGACGTTTCGAAAGGCAGCCATGCAGAAATGAGGCAACCTAAGAGACTAGCACCTGCTCTCTCACCCCCGCCTGCCAGGGTGGCAAAGGAAAGAAAAGACATCAGGAAGAGCTTTCAATACTGGGACGAAAGTGTCTGAATATTCTTCGGGAAATGCCGGACATCTGGATGGATGTCAGTTCAGAATTTTTGCTTAGACCAGAACCATTTTTAATACAGATTTTGCAAGAGATTGGGAAATATATCAACAATGATGGTGAGCATTCTTGCTCACTTGATGTTTTGAAATTTCACCTTTATACAAAGGTATACATGGGTGGACATCCATCTGAATTGCAAATTCATTCGCCTAACATGTACGGGCAGCCCCTGGGCTGGGGACTGGGGACACAGCCGGGAACAGAAGAGAAAAAATCCCTGTCCTCAGAGGGGTGTGGTCCTGCTGTAGCAAGTGCGGTGGAGATATGATGTGAGCATGCATGGAATTCTAAAGTTTCTAGAAACCAAAGGAAGAAGTAATGGAAGGGAAATTTTAGGATGCATTTTACTTATCCCAATATATCCATATTATTTCAATATGTAATCAATAGAAAATTATTATTAGAAATAAGAAATTTATGTTTTGTTTTGGATACAAGATCTTGGAGATCTGGTGTGTGTTTCACACTTATGCACATCTCCATTCGGACAAGCCCGTTTTGGGTCTCAGTGAGCACCCACGACTGGTGGCTACTTTATTAGACAACTCAGCACTGAGAATCTCAAGGGTCGGGTGACTGAAGATCTCACTATGTGTCCAGAAATCCTGAGAAACAGAAACTACTGAGCTATCATTTCCAGATCTAAGGAGCACTGCACTCTCCCCCAAGTCAGGCTATACCAAGGCTGGGATATGAGGTTCTCTCTGCTCAGGAGCTGCTGATAGCAGACAGGCGGGTGCCCATTCCCTCCACCCGAACTTCTACTGGCTCTGCACACATTAGCACATCTAATTCCCCAACAGCCCTGCAAGGTAGGAAATGTCATTAGCCCTATTTTATCATTAAAGAAAGGGAAGCACAGAGAGGTTAAGCAACTTGCCCAAGGTCACCCAGCCTACCAGGGGCAGAGCTGGGACCCAAACCTAGGCCACCTGTACCAGAATCCATGCTTTTAAGCAGCACTCCTGACGTCCTCAGCCTGCACAGGCCACTGAACTTGGGGCACAGACCCTTCCCAACAAGGGGCCAGGGAGAAACTTGAATGCCAAGATAAACTTGATCCTATCTTTACAATAGAAGAAATATATACTTATTATTTAAATAATACATCCAGAGAGCAAAAAGTGAGAGTCCCAACAGGTGCCCTGCTAACCGCAGTTAACTGCTGATTTATACCTTTTCTTGACCTGTTTTCCCCCCGTGCACATAAAACACACATAGAAATCAAAATAGAGATTGTGTTATACGTGCTAGTCTGAAACCTTTTCCCCCGAAGAATAATGATATATTTCATCAAATAAGATGAAGAAGTTTGACAGTTCCCTAGGGTGCGGGCTTTGTGAGGATAGTTCCCTCACCACGTGTGCATACCTGGCCTGCGCTCCCCACATTCCCACTTTGAAGGGAGGGTGAGGTTTAAGCCTAGCAGGGGCAATGGCATTTGTAGCTCCCGGCTACTGAGCACCTGCTGGATGCTCGCCTCTGGCCCAGGTACCTTCCTGGAGAGGCTCGTGGACTTTTTACAGTGTCCCTAAGGAGTGGGCACTTCGATGAACCCAGTTTACAGATGTGGAAACTGAGGCTCAAAGAAAAGGGTTAACCAGCCCAAGGTCCTAAAGATAAGCGCCAAACCTGTATCTGTCTAACTTTTAAATATTCCTGAGGGATCAGTAGAGGGGTGAGACTCTGGGAGAACAGGATTGGAATGCTTTTTTTTTTTTTTTTTTTTTTTTTTTGATGGAGTCTCCCTGTGTCGCTGAGGCTGGGGTGCAGCGGCGCGATCTCAGCTCACCGCAACCTCTGCCTCCTGGCTTCAAGTGATTGTTCTGCCTCAGCCTCCCGAGTAGCTGGAATTACAGGCACCTGCCACCACATCTGGCTAATTTTTTTTTTTTTTTTAAATATATGTTTAGTAGAGATGGGGTTTCACCATGTTGGCCAGGCTGGTCTCGAATTCCTGACCTCAAGTGATCCGCCCACCTCGGCCCCTCAAAGTGCTGGGATTACAGGTGTGAGCCACCGTGCCCAGCCAGGATTGGAATCCTTTAAAAAAAAAATTATAAAGAGAGAGAGACACACACAGATAACATACACAACACAGACACACACATACACACACAGACAGACACACACACAGATAACATACACAGACACAGACACACACATACAC
>NC_045450.1:69565055-69571364 GCF_002776525.5 Piliocolobus tephrosceles
CACACAGATAACATACACAGACACAGACACACACATACACACACAGACATGTACGCATATGCAGACAGTCCTAGACACTTAAGATCGTTCAACTTATGATTTTTCAACTATATAATGGTGTGAGAGCCATATGTATTCAGCAAAAACCATACTTCAAATTTTGCATTTTGATTGAAAATTCTTTATACTAACTTCCTTGTAAAATAGGCCTGTGTTAGGTGATTTTGCCCAACTGTGGGCTAAGGTCAGTGTCCTGAGCACACGGAAGGTAGGCGAGGCTGAGCTGTGATGGAGGCGAGGTGTATTCGGTGCGTTTCTGATGTGGGCTTCTGGCTTCCGGTGGGTTTATCAGGACGCTACGCACTGTGAGTTGGGGAGCATCGGTGTCCACAGTCATGTATGTACACTTATACATATAGAGACAGTTATGTACATATAAATGATATTTCTTAATAATTAAAAAGAAATTACACTTTTTAAAAGCCAGAAGACCAAGCACTCGGGGTTCCTCTTCTGCCGTCCTGTTAATGCTGGGTTCGGGACTCCACGGGCAGCTTCCCTGTCTGCCCACGGAACCAGAACCGGCCGTCCACCCTCCTTAATCCCGTCTGTGTGTCGGATGATGCCAAAAGGCAAGCTCTTCCTCCTTGGGTCACTTTCAAGGCAACTGAAGAGGATGCAGCCCTGCGTGCCTGTCCCTGGCTGGCCTCCAGGAGGGAGCCCCGTGCTTCTGGAGAGTTCTTTAGAGAATCCCTGGATTGTTCCTGCCCCTTTACTCTGGCCTTTAAAGGGCATCTCTAGGCCGGGTGCAGTGGCTCATGCTGTAATCCAAGCACACCGGGAGGCTGAGGTGGGAGGATCACATGAGGCCAGGAGTTCAAGACCAGCTTGGCCAACAGGGCAAAACCCCGTCTGTACTAAAAATACAAAAAAAAAAAAAAAAAAAAAAAAGTTAGCCAGGCATGGTGGCACGCACCTGTAGTCCCAGCTACTCGGGAGGCTGAGGCAGGAGAATTGCTTGAACCCGGGAGGTGGAGGAGGCTACAGTGAACGGAGATTGCACCACTGCACTCCAGCCTGGGTGACAGAGCAAGACCGTGTCTCAAAAAGAAGACTAGAGAAACCTCAACAATATAGTGAAAATAATTTTAAGACCTTAATAGCCGACACCTAGAAACAACCTCTGTAAACATTCCAGAGCATTTTCTTTCAGGTTTCTTCTATGTTTACATATAAACACGCTTTTTTGTTGTTTGTTTGTTTGAGACAGAGTCTCACTCTTTTGTCCAGGCTGGAGTGCAGTGGCGTGATCTCAGCGCATTGCAACCTCTGCCCCCCAGGTTCAAGTGATTCTTGCACCTCAGCCTCCCTTGTAGCTGGGATTACAGGCGCCCACCACCAGGCTGGGCTAATTTTTTGTTTGTTTGTTTTTTGTTCTTTGTTTTTCGTTTTTGAGACGGAGTAGCGCCCTGTCGCCCAGGCTGGAGTGCAGTGGTGCGATCTGGGCTCACTGCAAGCTCCGCCTCCTCCGTTTACGCCATTCTCCTGCCTCAGCCACCCCAGTAGCTGGGACTACAGGCGCCCGCCATCACGCCCGGCTAATTTTTTGTATTTTTAGTAGAGGCGGGGTTTCACTGTATTAGTCAGGATGGTCTTGATCTCCTGACCTCGTGATCTGCCCACCTCAGCCTCCCAAAGTGCTGGAATTACAGGCGTGAGCCACCGCGCCCGGCCAATTTTTGTATTTTTAATAGAGATGGGGTTTCGCCATGTTGGCCAGGCTGGTCTCGGACCCCTGACCTCAGGTGATTCGCCTACTTTGGCCTCCCAAAGTGCTGGGATTACAGGCGTGAGCCACCACACCCAGCTTAAACACGCTTTTTAAAAAGGGATTATGCTATTAGTATTGTCTAGTATTCAAACTGTGACTAGCTCTTCAAGCCCTAGCCTATCTAGCCACACCGTGGTTGCAATGGCTGCATGCACAGATTCCAAGGCATGGATAGACCATCATCCATTTATCATCACTGATGGGCACTCAGATTGTTTCCGTTTTTCTTTCACTGTAATAAACAACAGTAGAAAGAACATTTTTGCGCAAGCCTGTGCACTTTCTTGACCATTTATTTAGGTAACTTCCTCTTAGTAGAACAGCCACAGCCACCAAAGTGCTGTCCTAATGCAATGCACAGTGTTGCGCTAAGTAAAACAGTCAGCAAATCCTCTCCTGTGTAAGGCTCCCCCGCCAGTGGCTTTCCATTGCACTAAGAATCAAATCTGCCCCCCTCCCATTCAAGGCCACAGCTGCCTCGGCCCCTGCCCGCTTCCCCAGCCTGTCTGTGCCTCTTCCTCCTACATTTCCACCCCCCTGGCCTCTCTGGTCCTTGACTGCACCAAGATTGTGCACACCTCAGCGCTTCTGTACCTGCCGTCTGGTACCCTCTGGGCTCTTGTGCGTTCCCGGGCTGTGTTTAGACTGAAATGGCCCCTCCCTAGGAAGCGTTCTCCACCATCCAGCCTGCGCTTGTCCTCTTGCTCCCTGATGGATCTGTGCCATTTGTCCTGACTCATCACCTTCTGAAACTGTTTCTTGCACATTTTGCTACTTCTCTTCCCACCCCAGACTGTAAACTTCCTGAAGGCAAGAGCCTCACTGGTCTTACTAACCCCACCTCCCTGACGCTGCCCAGCTCCTGGCACATAGCAGGTGCCCAGTAAACACTGGTTGAATGACAGACTTTGCTGAGTTCAGCGATTGGTTCAGAGCTGGTTGAGGGCTTTTATTTTCTTAATTGAGACAGGGTCTCACTCATGTTACCCATTGCGCCACTGCACTCCAGCCTGGGCATCATAGGTGAGACCCTGCAGCCTCACCTGCAGTGGCTTGTGATTGCACCGTGGCACTCCTGGGCTCAAGCAGTCCTCCCACCTCAGCCTCCCAAGTTGCTGGGACCACAGGTGCACACCACATCTGGCTAATGTTTTTACTTTTGTAGAGACAGGGTCTCACTATGTTGCCCAGGCTGGTCTCAAACTCCTGGGCTCAAGCAGTTGCCTACCTTAGCCTCCCGAAGTGCTGAGACTACAGGCGTGAGCTACTGTGCCCTGCCTGAGGGATTTTTAATACCCTTTATCAAAGTTGTTTAGTGCTGTTTATGAAAGTTGCTTGACACACTTGATAAAAAGTCCAATAATTTTTATGAAAATTACCCAGAAATACTGCAGCAATTTATACTCCTTCAGGCATGTATGGGAGTTACAAGCTAATCCAAAAAGATAACCAGAGGGCAAGATCTGGGAAAGAAGGGTGGGAAGGGCGATAATTTGATAATTATCAAGCCACACTCGTTATTCATCAGACACGTACAACTACCAACTTCCCCAGCATACCTGGAGCTTAATAACTGCTTAAGGCATGAACAACCCGCCTGAAGGTGGGGAATTTTTCTTGGCAACCCAAACCTGCGGGAATTTTTACCTGTGGCAGTGGATGGCACCAACATTTGATGCTGCCAGTTGCACAGTGACATCCTGGGTGGTGTCAGCACATTCTTTGATGGGTTAGGAAATACTTGCCCAGCTTGTCGGGGCCTGCTCTTACCTCCAAGGTGGGCAGGTTGTTTAATGCGGTGCGTGGTTGTCCAGGCAGGACACCCAGGGCCCTTGGGCTGGCAGTGTACACATCTGGACAGCAGCCTGAATGACTCCCTTGTCCCGGCGCCATCCATAGAATCTGCAGACCTGTAGTAAGTCAGGAGGGACACAGACCCCTGGTAATTTTCCCCAACGTGGCTTGCCCCCATGCAGAATTACCACAATAACTTGTGGCCCTGGTTGATTCTCCCAGGACATTCGTTTGGACAGAGAATTCAGGGAAATCTTACGTTCCCCAAGGCCTGAGGAGGGCCCTGGAATCTGAGCTTTCCAGAAACCAGCAGGGCCTCCAGGGTCACCCCAGCCCCTGGCCACTCTGTCTCCTCCTCCTGGTCCAGAGCCACCTGCAGCCGAGCGTTCTGCCTGGGTCTTGGCTCTTGGCGTTTCTTCGCAGCTCCATCTCTTCGCGTGCTCCCATCTGATACACATTTCAAAAGTTCAATTCCAGGGTAGCCAAAAGCATGAAGCTGCCATGGAGAAGGGCTGAAAAACAACCAGGAATTGCAAGCAGCCTGCTGTCAGAGGACTGCAGATCTTACCGGGCAGTCTGAGGGGCCGGGGTCTCCTGGCTAGTCTGGCAGTTTCCGATATGGGGGCTCTCTTTGTTTGGAGCGGGGATCCTAAAGGAAACCTTGCCCATAAATCCTGACTAGGCTGTTAATCTTATGCTCAAACTCCTTCATCATGAGCAAGATGCAAACGCAAATGATATCTGGATGCCACTCCCTACCTTCTATTGGTCAAGAACCAAAAGCAAGACATCACATGGCACCAGGGGGCGTCATACAGCCCTGCTGTCATTGTCCGGGCAGTCTGCAGGTGTTATCTTTATGCAGGGCAGGTTGGCAGCTGTCAGGATGCAAATGCCTGTCCTTTGGTCCAGCAATTCCACTCTTAGGAGCTCACTCTCAGGCGCCCTCACACAGAGGCAAAAAGTCCCATAGGAAACAATAACATTGTTTGCAAATGTAAAAAATTAGAAAACAGGCTCAGTGGCTCGCCCCTGTAATCCAGGCACTTTGGGAGGCTGAGACAGAAGGATTGCTTGAGCACAGGAGTTTTGAGATCTGCCTGGGCAACATGGTGAAATCCCATCTCTAAAAAATACAAAAATTAACCAAGCATGGTGGTATGCACCTGTGGTCCCAGTTTCTGGGGAGGCTGAGGTGGGAATATCACTTGAGCCCAGGAAGTTGAGGCTGCAGTGAATCATGATGGCGCCACTGCACACACACATAAACACACACACAAGATTAGAAAGAACTAAGTGTCCACCAGTAGGGACCCAGTTAAATATAACACATCAGTACAATGGAATACTATGCAGCTGATAAAAAGGATGAGTTCTTTCTGTATAGTAAAGCAGCAAATCCCAAGATATATTATTAAGCTAAAAACGCAAAGTGCAGAGTGGCATGTCTATGGTAGTATGTATATAATATTTGTGTGAAAAACTGGGTGAGGGAAAAAAATGTAGTAATCGTTTATATCCACATAAGATGTGAACATCTCTCCTCTGGGGAGAACTTGGTGCAAAAAGACAGAGTTGAGAGGGAGCATGTTTTTTGCCTTTAAAATCTAGAATAATGTGCGAGGATTGTGTATTCAAAACTAAACTGTGCGGCTATGATTAGTCTTTTCCATTTTAATTTTGATGTGGAAAGAACACTCCTGGTTGCACTTCTGTTTGTTTTTTTTCTTTTTTTTGACAGAGAGTCTTACTGTGTCGCCCAGGCTGGAGTGCGGTGGTGTGATCTCGGCTCGTTGCAGCATCCACCTCCTGGGTTCAAATGATTCTCCAGCCTCAGCCGCCTGAGTTGCTGGGATTACAGGCACCTGCCACCACACCCGGCTAATTTTTGTTTTTGTATTTTTGGTAGACATGGGGTTTCACCATGTTGGCCAGGCTGGTCTTGAACTCCTGACCTCAAGTGATCCGCCCGCCTCGATCTCAAAGTGTTGGGATTACAGGTGTGAGCCACTGCGCCCAGCCCTGGTTGCACTTTGTGAACAATGCTTTGGGGTCTACAAGGCACCATGCTGCCTTCTAGAGCACAATTTCAACAAATGCGAGTGTGCAAGATCGAACTGGCTTTTATTAGCAATTCGTGTATCAGGCAATATCCCATGTACAGAATAGAAGGTGTTCCCATGAACTGAGCAGCAAGGGAAGGTTTTAGAGTCAGCAAAAGGCTGCATGCAGAGAGTACAAACAATGAACAGGCCAGGCATGGTGGCTCACACCTGTAATCCCAGCACTTTGGGAGGCTGAGGAGGGCGGATCACGAGGTCAGGAGATCGAGATCATCTTGGCTAACAAGGTGAAAATACAAAAAAAAATTAGCCAGGCATGGTGGTGGACGTCTGTAGTCCCAGCTACTGGGGAGGCTGACGCAGGAGAATGGTGTGAACCCAGGAGGCGGAGGTTGCAGTGAGCAGAGATCGTGCCACTGCACTCCAGCCTGGGCGACAGAGCAAGACTCCGTCTCAACGAAAAAGAAACAACAAAATTCAGACGGGTCGTCCCAGTTACTTTCCTTGTAGGATTAAAGCAGGGAGGCCGCACTGTCCTGCTGGCTCAGATGGATTGGAGCCCTCTGGATTGGTTGCTGCTGTGTATCTTTTTTTTTTTTTTTTTTTTGGGGGGGGGGGGGG
>NC_045450.1:69571764-69599371 GCF_002776525.5 Piliocolobus tephrosceles
TTTTTTTTTTTTTTTTTTTTTTTTGAGACAGAGTCTCACTCTGTTGCCCAGGCCAGAGTGCAGTGGTATGATCTCACTCACTGCAACCTCCACCTCCTGGGTTCAAGCGATTCTCCTGCCTCAGCCTCCCAAGTAGCTGGGATTACTGGCACCTGCCACCAAGCCCAGCTAATTTTTGTCTTTTTAGTAGGAGTTTGACTGTGTTGAGCAGGCTGGTCTCGAACTCCTGACTTCAAGTGATCTGCCCACCTCAGCCTCCCAAAGTGCTGGGATTACAGGAATGATCCACCATGCCTGGCCTAAAACCAGCCCATTTCTAAGTTCAGTTTGATGAGGGGCACCTAGCAAGGCAACTCCAATCTGATTTGGTTTGGTCTGTCGGGCTTAGCCCAGTCCAAAACAGTGGCCTCCCGTCGTCAATTTAACACTCCCCTCCTCCTACCTTCTGGGTCTCCTCTCCAGCCTGGCCCCTTCCTGGACCTTCCCCCACAACCCAGGTACCCCCGAACATCGGCACTGTCACAGAACATTCCAGAAAGTATCCTTAGAAGTCCAAAAAGACAGGGCTGGGCTTGGTGGCTTACACCTGTAATCCCAGCACTTTGGGAGGCCGAGGCAGGCAGATCACAAGGTCAGGTGTTCGAGACCAACATGGTCAATATGGTGAAACCCTGTCTGTACTAAAAATATAAGAATTAGCTGGGTGTGGTGGCGCATGCCTGTAATTCCAGCTACTTGGGAGGCTGAGGCAGGAGAATCGCTTGAACCCGGGAGGTGGAGGTTGCAGTGAGCCGAGATCATACCATTGCACTCCAGCCTGGGCAACAGGGCAAGACTCCATCTCAAAATAAAGATAAAAATAAAAAATAAGCCCAAAGAGACTTAGCGACTTGCCTACCGTCACACAGTTACTAAATGTTAGTGTGGGGATGGAGACTCGCGTCTGGAAGATGCGCTCCAGAGGTGAGATTTACAGAATGCCGAAGCAGGATGCATGGGAAATCTTCTTCCCAAAAGCAGTGTGCAAAAACAGCAGTTTCAGGACTCCAGAAACACACCACAGAGGCATACAACAAACAGGGAGGTGCTTGTTCAAAAAAATGTGGAGCTCGGGTAAGAACGGAGGGATCTGTGGTGTCTGACCCTGGGACCGCTCCTGTTCACCCCCACCAGCTCCTATGGCTGGAAGTTCTACAGGGGCGGGACTATGCCAACCAGCGGTTTTCTTGATTTGAAGCAGAGCCAGGAAAACCACACACCTCTGGCCGCTGTCAGAAACAGTATCAAACCTGGTGGCCAAGACACAGGAAGGCCAGTTAGTCCAAATGTGCAGTTATCATCTGGGGCAGAAAATCGGGGAGGTTGTAGAGAATGAGACAGCCATGGTGGCCCTTGGTAAGCTCCCAGGCATCCCTGGTGTTCCAGAAGGCTGTGCCCACAGCAAGAAGAGCAAAGTGGGAGGGGGCACTTAGGCTTCCCCATCCTGAAACACCCTATACAGTGACAATAATCAAGATGGTAGTGCTCACATCAGGACAGACAGAGATCAAGAGAACGTGATCGGGCCTGGTACAGTGGCTCACGCCTGTAATCCCAGCACTTTGGGAGGCCGAGGCGGGAGGATCATGAAGTCAGGAGTTCCAGACCAGCCTGGCCAACGTGGCAAAACCCCATCTCTGCTAAAAATACAAAAATTAGCCCAGCATGGTGGCATGCACCTGTAATCCCAGCTAGTTCGGAGACTGAGGACAGAGAATCGCTTGAACCTGGGAGGCAGAGGTTTCAGTGAGCCAGTATTATACCACTGTACTCCAGCCTGGGTGACAGAGCGAGACTCAGTCTCAAAAAAAGGTAAAAAAAAAAAAAAAAACATGATTGAAAGTCCATAAATAAACCATCACACTTCTAGTCAATTGATTTTGACAAGAGTGCCAAGACCATTCAGTGGGCAGAGAATAGTTTCTCAACAAATGATGCAAGGGCAATTAGATATTTACATGTAAAACTGTGATGTTGGACCTTTGTCTCACACCATATATAAAAATTAACTCAAAATGGATCCAAGAATGAACTATAAGAGCTAAAAATTACAGAAGTCTAGGAAAGCAAGTATAAATCCTTCATGACCTGGAATGGTTTACTAGATATGATGCCAAAAGCACCATCTATAAATGAAAACAAATTGATAAGTTGAATTCTATCAAAGTTTAAAACTTTTATGCCTTGAAAGACACCATTAGCCCTGGCACGGTGGCTCACACCCATAATCCCAGCACTTTGGGAGGCTGAGACAGGAGGATCACTTGGGCCCAGGAGTTTGAGACCAGCCTGGGCAAAATAGTGAGACTCCATCTGCACAAAAAATAAAATGTGTCCATCAGGCGTGGTGACATGCTACTCAGGAGGCTGAGGAGGGAGGATCGCTTGAGCCTAGGAGGTCAAGGCCGAAGTAAGCCATGATCATGCCACTGCACTCTGGCCTGGGTGACAGACCTTGTGTCTAAAACAATTTTTAAATATTATCTAACACTGGATTGTGGAGATGATTGCACAACCGTATAAAATCTCTAAAAACCATTGAATTGTACACTTAGAAAGGAGAAGTTTACAAGGTATGTAACACTTGATAAAGCTGGTTTGGTTTTTTTTTTGAAACAGAGTCACACTCTTGCCCAGGCTGGAGTGCAGTGGCAAAATCTTGGCTCACTGCAAATTCTACCTTCCAGGTTCAAGTGATTCTCCTGCCTCGACCTCCAACTAGCTAGGATTACAGGGGCACACCATCATGCCTGGCTAATTTTTTTGTAGAGGCAGGGTTTCACCACGTTGGCCAGACTGGTCTCGAACTCCAGACCTAAAGTGATCCACCTGCCTCGGCCTCCCAAAGTGGTGGGATTCCAGGTGTGAGCCACTGTGCCTGACCAATAAACCTTCTTCTTTTTTTTTTTTTTTTTTTTGAGACAAAGTCTCACTCTTGTCCCCCAGACTGGAGTGCAATGGCATGATCTCAGCTCTCTGCAACCTCTGCCTCCCGGGTTCAAGCGATTCTCCTGCCTCAGCCTCCTGAGTAGCTGGGATTACAGGCACCTGCCACCATACCCGGCTAATTTTTATATTTTTCATAGAGACGAGGTTTCACCATGTTGGCCAGGCTGGTCTTCAACTCCGGACCTCAGGTGATCCGCCCACCTCGGCCTCCCAAAGTGCTGGGGTTCCAGGCGTGAGCTACTGCGCCTGGCCTAAAACTCTTTTTTAAAAATCGTCTTTGATTAGCTGACGGATTTAACTCCTCTTGTGAGAGGGCAGTTTTTACTAGCCGTGGGACCCTGGGTAAATGACTTCATTTCCTGGTGTCTCCGTTTCCTCCCCTGTGAACGAGGGATAACAGCTCCCTCCGGAGGAAGGTGAAAGGCGGTGAAGCACCTGGCATATGCAGTAGTGCTGAGATAGCGCCTTAATCCCTCCCAAGACACCACTGTTCCGGTTGACAGATGGTAGTGGAAGCAAGCAGAATTCTCGGAGGGTGAGTCCAATCCCGACAGACTGGGGCCAGCACATCCCTGAGTTCAAAGGAAATAACTTAACAGCCCTGACCTAGAATCAGACGGATGCTCATGTGCAAAGAAAATGGGACTTGCCAGCTGTTCTCAACCCAAGGCAGGCTCTGTTTCTAGTGGCTGTGGGGAAGCGTCCCTTGGCCATGGCTCTTCCACTACGGGATCAAGAAGGGGACACCCAGGTCTCCCTGCCCAGCCAGAGTCCCTGCAGGAGGCCCTCCGGATCTCTCAGTAACGGGCCCTCTTTCTTCTTTTTCAGCCTGGGGACTCCTCGGGACGGAAAGGCCTTCCGGATCTTTGCTGTCAGGCAGTGAATTTCCAGCACCAGGGGAGAAGGGGCGTCTTCAAGAGGGCTTCGGGGTTTTGCTTTAATTTTTATTTTGTCATTGTGGGGAGGGGTACATGGAGAGTCAGGAAACTTCCTTTGACTGATGTTCATTGTCCGTCACTTTGTGGCCTTTGGGTGAGGTGACATCTCATCCCCTCACGGAAGCAACAGAATCCCAGGGTGCTCAGCCGGACCCCTGGTGCCCAGCCCTGCCGGGGCCCCGGGGTCTCCATCTGGGCGCCCTCTCTCCTTTAGAGATCTGACCTGTCTCTTAAAGGGGACAGTTGCCCAAAATGTTCCTTGCTGTGTGTTCTTCTGTTGGCGGAGGAAGTTGATTTCAACCCCCCTGCCAAGAGAACAAACCATTTGGAGCTTGCAATTGTGAAGCATTCACAGTGTCGGAAGCGGCCTTTCGAGCAAGTGCCGGTGAGTTTCAGGAATGAGTAGAAGATAGTTATTTAAAAATAAAAACCACAGTCCGTCCCTACCAACAGAGAAAAATAGTTTTAATGTTTGCTGGTCAGACAGACAAATGGGCTAGAATGAGAGGGCTGGGGGTATGAGAGACCCCGGCTCTGCCCTGGCACGTGTCCTTGCTTGTGGCCTGCCACAGGCCCCCTTCAGTGGCCGCATTCAGGCCGGCTCTATACACAGCAGTGCTGGTTTATGTAGAGTTCAGCAGTCACTTCAGAGATGTATCTTGTCTTTGTCAGGTCGTTCGTCTTTGTGGCCCACCTGTTTTCTGCCGTGACCTTTGGTCCCGTTGAGGACTAAGGATTAGGACCCTTTCTTTACCCCCTACCTGTTGTGGCTCCCACCCTGCCTCAGACTGGTTTACGTGTCCTGGTTCACACCCAGGACTTTTCTTTGCAAGCGATCCTGTTTGAAGCCCACTTCTTAACTCCTGGTCTCGTAAGGTTCCACGGAGATGAGATGTCTGGGAACAGCCAAAGAAGGGCTGCTCTTTGCTCCTTTTAAAAATGACAATTAAATGTGCAGATTCCCCATGCACCCAATGGCCTATTTTTTCAGCCGTGGGAGGAATGGAGTCTTTGGTACATTCCTCCCCGAGGTTAGCAGCTCAGTTTGTGGTTATGAAACCATCCTGTGGCCTCATGACAGCGAGAGATGAGAATACACTAGAAGGATCTCTTTTCCTGTTTTTGTGAAACGACTCTTGCCAAACGTTCCCGAGGTGCTGAGGAGTGCAGTACATCCTGGCTGCCATCACTGTATAAAAGTGCTTCATGAGCCCAGACCAAAAGCCCACAGTGAAATGAAATACCCTTTTGTAAATAGCATTTTTTTGCAGAAGGTAAAAATTCCACTCTCTACCACCAGGCCAGCCGATAGATCACTTTGGCAAACGCTAGTTTCAAATTTGATTCAAAATATTTCTTAGGCGAAAGAACTAGCAGAAAGCAAAAAACTAAGATACTGTAGACTGGACAAGAAACGGTACCTGGGCACCTAGGTGATGCCTCCTTTCTTTGATTGCCTTTCTAATAAATGCAGAATCTGAAGGTAAATAGGTTTAAAACAAAACAAAAACCCACCCCTTTAAGGAGTTGGCAAAAAGCAGTTCAACTCTGAACCTGACTGAGCTAAAATGTGCAGGATTCTATCTGCGCTCTGTGCATTGTAGGCTAGTCGTAATTCATAGCTACTGACTCTTCAGCCCCAAATGTCGGAGAGGAAGAATTTGGTCAGCCTGTCAGGTCGTGAGTCCAGTTACCACCAAACATCTGGGAAGCTTCTGGGTGCTGAGTGCTCTGCTGCTGGACTTTTGTGGCTGTGTCTGTGTCTGCAAGATAAATTAGATCGCCTTGTGTGGTGCTGCCAAATTAGTGGAGAGTCCAGGACAATCCCAGTGGCCTTACTTCCAAAGCATCCCATCCAAGGGAGACTTGAAACTTCCAGTGTGAGTTGACCCCATCATTTAAAAATAAAGTCCCCAGGTTCCTTAACGCCTCCTTCACTGGGCCTTCCTAGCAGGATAGAAAGTCCTCGCCCAGAGCAGGACCTGGGTGTCTTTTTTTCCCCCCCTTTGAGACCAACTTTCACTCTGTTGCCCAGGCTAGAGTGCAGTGGCGTGATCGCCACTCATTGCAACTGCCGCCTCCCGGGTTCAAGCAATTCTCGTGCTTCAGCCTCCCAGGTAGCTGGGACTACAGACGTGAGCCACCGTGCCCGGCTAATTTTTGTATTTTTAATAAAGATGGGCTTTCATTTTGTTGGCCAGGCTGGTCTCGAACTCCTTACCTCAGGTGATCCACCCACCTCGGCCTCCCAAAGTGCTGGGATTACAGGCATGAGCCACTGCGCCCGGCCATGGACCTGGCTGTCTTTATCATCCCCACAAACATTTTGAAACTGGAATATTTGTCTTCAGAACATGAAAACAAGACTATAAATTATAAGCCCTGTCCCTAGCACCACCCCTCCTGTGTGTGGACTAGAGCCCCTCATGCTCTCAGCACTTACCCTATGTTTAAAAAGATCTTGCACCAAGCCAATGGCGTTCCTGGCTCTCCTGGCCCCAGAGTGAACATTTTTGGCTTTCTTAGGAGTTTTGCCCTACCGTATTCCAAAGCCTGTGCTGGTTTCTCATATCGTCTGTAGGCTCACTCGGCCCGCAGTTCATGTGTGTGCTTTTTTCTATGAAAAATGATGTATTTTGCTACTTCCTGTGTACAAAGTTTTATTGTAAATGTTTTTTGTGCTTTGCATGAACAGGGGCCACGTTGTTGCAATTGTTTCAGTAAAACTGGTTTGATTTCTAAAATGTTCCTGTAACATATCTTTTATGAACAAATCTGAACAATTTGTGAAATAAAACATTTAAAACCATCTTTCAGGCTCTGGCCTGTTTTGTGTTGGCTGCTTCTCCTAGGATGGCTCATATACGCGGAGATGCCGACAGCCAGGGCCTGGTGGAGACCTCCACCCCATCCACGGGAAGGAGGGAGGGACTTGCCAAAACGTACATTCAGGCTCAGCAAGGCTGGCATGGGGCCAGGGACTGTCCATTTCTCGCAAGATCCTGGTGATGCGAATGCTGCCAGTCCCCAGATCACATTCTGAGTGGTGGCGGGCTCAAGGCCATTCTGTCATTGTCTAAGCTCTGGCTGCCCTAACAAAATACCATAGACTGGGTGACTTAACCCACAGAGATATCTTCCTCACAGTTCTGGAGGCTGGAAGTCCAAGATCAGGGTGACAGCAGCATTGGTTTCTTCTGCAGCCTCTCTTTGGTTTGCAGGTGGCTGCCTCCTGGCCATATCCTCACATGGCCTTTCCTCTGGGCATGTACACTCCTGGTGTCTCTCTCTTATAAGGACACTGGTCATACTGGGTCTGGGCCCCACCCTTAGGACCCATTTAACCTGAATTACCTCCTTAAAGGCCCTACCTTGAAATACACAGGCTGGCTCATGCCTGTAATCCCAGCACTTTGGGAGGCTGAGGCAGGAGGATCACTTGAGTCCAAGAGTTCAAGAGCAGTCTGGGCAACATGGGGAAACCTTATCTCTACAAAAAAATACAAAAATTAGCTGGGCATGGTGGCACACGCATGTAGTCCCAGCTACTCAGGAGGCTGAGGCAGGAGAATTGCTTGAGCCCGGGAGGCAGAGGTTGCAGTGAGCCGAGATTGTGCCCCTGCACTCCAGCCTGGGTGACAGAGCGAGACACACACACACACACACACACACACACGAAATACATTGGGGGTTAGGGTTTGTTTTGTGTGGTTACAATAAGGAAATGATCAAAGTACGATTTCACAAATCACACAGTTTATTGCTACACAGAGATTTTTTTCCCCTTAGGTTCCCAGTGCTTAAACAAGGAGAGAATGAGACCCAGCCTCACAGAGAATACACTCGACAGATGAAGCCCATTAACCCCGCAGTGAGTGAGCTCCAGAATGATCAAGGCCTACTTGCTCACTTAGGATAGCAGCAGGCCTCGGTTTGAGGTGCACCTTCTACCAGCTGTTCTCAGGAGCACTGTAAGGTCCCTGGTCCCTAGAAGGCAGTGTCAGCATTGGCCAGAGGCTTCAGAGAGTAGCTCCAAGGCTGGTGGGGTGACCTGTCACAGCTGGAGCTCCCAGCCTTGGGAGAAGAGGCCGAGGGTGCAGCTGGCCACAGCTAGAGCTCCCAAGGGGGTCCGTCCACTCGCAGGTCTGCGTGTGTTTGGAAGTCCCGTCGCGAGGGTCAGGAGCTCGCAGATGGGGTCCGATGAGGGGTGAGGCCACATTCTCCAGGGAAGAAGCGGCGCATCAAGTTCTTAGCGCAGCAAAACGCATCACTCGCGTAGCAACCTGTGGAAGTGTCTGGAATCATTTCAAAGCCCTACGGGCCGGGCACAGTGGCTCATGTCTGTAATCTCAGCACTTTGGGAGGCCGAGGTGGGTGAATTCCTTGAGGTCAGGCGTTCGAGACCAACCTGGCCAATATGGTGAAACCCTGTCTCTACTAGAAATACAAAAATTAGTCAGGCGTGGTGTTGGGCGCCTGTAATCCCAGCTACTTGGGAGACTGAGGCAGGAGAATGGCTTGAACCCAGGAGGTGGAGATTGTGGTAAGCCGAGATTGCGCCACTGCACTCCAGCCTGGGCAATACAGTGAGACTTTATCTCAATAACAAAACAAAACAAAACAAAACAAAACAAAACAAACAAACAAACAAAACCCTATGTGTTTGTTCAGGGTGGGAAATTTAGTACATAATAGTCACCTTCTTCCCAGGCAAAAGCCCAAAGGCAGCCCCTTTTCACCCAGGCACAGTCACATCTCCCTGAATGCCCCAATTCACTGAAGCCCCAGAACAATTTGGGAGCACGGGGCTGGCCTTTCCTCTCCCCGTGAAGGCGCCTGCCTTCCTCTCAGGCTCCAGTGCGGTCCTTTTCCATGCATGGGGGGGATAGCTTTCCTCTTTAATAAATACCAGGCTTTTAAAATGTTGAGTAAGTTAAGATTGTGCAGGTCAATTGCAAAAATCACCAAGATTGGATAATAAGGGCTGATGTTTGTGAAACACTTCCAGCTCTGTCCACAGCATCCTCAATGGGTGGCATATGTCCTGTGACATACAGATGGTTACTGCTCCTAATATCATTATTTTGACCAATGCATTTGGCATTCCCTGCACTATTTTCTCCTCTAACACTGTCTCCCAAGCCTTCACTGCTTCAGCCACTGCTTTCCTGGCTTCTACCCCAGGGAAGGGAGGCCACAGCCCAATAGCAGGAACAAAGGGGTCAATGTCAGCTTTTGAGTTTCTAAACTGACTTCTTGTTTGTTTGTTTTGAGACAGAGTCTCCTCTGTCACTCAGGCTGGAGTGCAATGGCGCAATCTAGGCTCGCTGCAACCTCTGCCTCCCAGACTCAAGCAATCCACCCACCTCAGCCTCCCAAGTAGCTGGGACCACAGGTGCACGGCACCACGCACAGCTAATTTTTGTATTTTTTGTAGAGACGGGGTTTGGCCATGTTGCCCAGGCTGGTCTCGAACTTCTGGGCTCAAACGATCCTCCCATCTCAGCTCCTCAAAGTGCTGGGATTACAGGCGCCAGTCACCACACCCTGCCTGTTTGTTTTTTAATTTTTTTATTTTGACACAATTTCAGACTGGCAGAAAAGTTGCAAGAAGAATACAAAGAATTCCCATATACATTTCATTCAGATTCCCAGACGCTAGCATTGGATTGCACTGGTCATTTTCTTTCTGTATCTCATCTCTAAATTATTTAATAGAGAATTGCAGGCATCACACTCCTTTTACCTCAATACTTTGAGTGTATATTGCCTAAGAATGAGGACATTCTCTTACATAGCCATGATATAATTCTCTAAATCAAGAAATTAACATTAGTGCAATATCATCTAATCTATAGACTTTGTTCAGATTTTACCAGTTGTCTCAGTAACGTCCTTTATGGCAAAAGAAAATCTCAGGTCGTGAGGTATATTCAGTTTTCTTTTTTTTTTTTTTTTTTTTTTTTTGAGACAGGGTCTTCATCTGCTGTCAGCCAGGCTGGAGTGCAGTGGCGCAATCAGGGCTCACTGCAGCCTCAATCTCCTAAGCTCAAGAGATCCTCCCGCCTCAGCCTCTGGAGTAGCTGGGATCACAGGTATGTGTCAACAGGCCCGACTAATTTTTGGTTTTGGTTTTGGTTTAATTTTTTTATAGAGATGGGGTTTTGCCATGTTGCCCAGACTGATCTCAACTCCTGAGCTCCACTGATCCTTCCACCTCGGCCCCCCAGACCCTGGCATTACAGGTGTGAGCCACCACACCGGGAAGCTTTCATATCTTTTTAGTATCCTTGCATCGGGAATTGCTCCTTAGTTTATCTTTGTGGTTTTTTGTTTTGTTTTGTTTTGTTTTGTTTTTTGTACAGTAGCATGATCTTGGCTCACTGCAACCTCTGCCTCCCAGGTTCAAGCGATTCTCTAGCCTCAGCCTCCTGTGTAGCTGGGATTACAGGCGTGTGCCACCATGCCCAGCTAATTTTTATAATTTTAGTAGAGCTGGAGTTTTGCCATATCAGTCAGGCTGGTCTTGAACTCCTGACCTCAGGTGATCGGCCTGCCTCAGCCTCCTAAAGTGCTGGGATTACAAGTGTGAGCCACTGGCCCCAGCCTATCTTTGCCTTTCATGATGTTGACATTTTTAGTTAAAGATCGCTGGCCAATATTTCGAAGAACGTCCCTGAACCTGAGTTTGTCTGGTGTTTCTTTGCCATGAGGCTCGGGGTTTACACTTTTAGCAGATACCCTAGGGGAGACACTGTGTCCTTCTCCATCCTGATATCAGAAGCTGCGTCTGTCCGTCGTGTTCCTGCAGCTGCTGACTCTGGTGGCTTGGCTGAGGCACTAGCAGATCTCTACACTGTGAATTTCCTATTTATTTAGAGACAGGATCTGACTCTGTTGCCCGGGCTGGAGTGCTACGGCATGAACATGGCTCAATGCAGCCTCCACCTCTCCTGGCTCAGGTGATCCTCCCACCTCAGCCTCCTAAGTAGCTGGGACCACAGGTGTGTGCCACCGTGCCTGGCTGTTTTTGTATTTTTGGTAGAGATGGGGTTTTGCCGTGTTGTCCAGTCTGGCCTTAAACTCCTGGGCTCAAGCATTCCACCTGCCTCAGCCTCCCACAGTGCTGGTGTTACAGGTGTGGGCCACCGTGCTTGGCTTCTGTTTTTTTTTTTTTACACTAAGTAATTATCTTCTGAAGAGATACATTGAGACTATGTAAATAGCCTATTCCCCATAAAACCTTCGCCCACTAGTTTTTGCCTCTGTTGATGATTCTTTCTTGAGACAAGTATTTTATGATGGTTGCCAAAGGTGAACTTTCTAACTCCACTACTCTTTCTGCGTTTATTAGTTGGCGTTGTACTGTAAGGAACAGATTTCCCTTTTCCTCCGTTTATTTATTTAGTTGCATGCACACATGCATGTGTGTGTATACTGATATATGTGTATGTTATATAATTGATAGATGTCATATTTTATATGTGTATCATATAGATATACAATCTCTATCTAAATATATATTATGTATATATGATATATAGACGTAGATATGATATGATTATATCATTGATCTATAATATACACACATATACATTGCCATGGACTCAGGAATTCTTATTTTATGCAGTGGATTAAAATGCTTTCCTATCAGTTTTATTTGGATGTTCAAACTGTCCCAGATTTGGAGAGGGGAGCTCCGTCCAGCTGGCTCCATGTCCTCCCAGCGCGGCCCGTCAATTCGAAGACTTCCTGACTTTCTGGCACAACAAGATGTTCCTGGCTCATCTTGTACTTCTCCTGCCCAGCCCTGGAATCAGCCATTTCTCCAAGGAGCCCTGGTTCCTTCTGGTGGAGAATGGTGTCTAAATAGGAAAAAAAAAAAAAAACTGGCAGAGAAAACAGGTTGAGGGAAGAGATGCTTGTATCTCAAAAATAACAGATTTGGGGAGAGTCTGGTTCCTCACTCCATACAGACCTGATGATGGAGATCAAAAGCCTAAACCCAGATGCTGGCAATGGTCTGAGGGGCTCCCCAGACCTACGAGGCAGGGCCCCCTCCCCCTGTAGAAACTTCAAGTATCTGACGCTCACTTTCCCAGACTCCCTTGCAGCTTGTGCACGTGCAAGGGGTGGGGTCCAGAAAGCTCTCAGGGGAGGGGTGGGGGCTTCAGGGGCAGCATGTGGGAATGCCAAATTTAGGCAAAATAAAATAATAGTAAAACATGGTATGGGACACGCTTAGCCCCAACACGTACTTATTGCTTATCTGCAGTTCCTGTTGAACTGGCCTGCTGTTAATATGGCACCCCCAGTGTGGGTCTAACAGGAGAGCCCGGGCTCCCACCCCAGGGGGCTGCATGGAGCCATAGCGCTGCCACCAAGCAGGCGGGTCCCCTCAGACAGCTCCGTGGCAGGACCTGGGAGCCACTTCCGGCTGCAGAGCTTCCCTGCTTGGTCCTCCAGCTCTCCCTGAGATTCTGTGGGACCTTCAAGATCCTTTTAACAAATCCCTTTTCCACTTAAATGAACTCGGGGTTCTGGAAAGAGTCACCTGCTCCCACCTCTCACAGAGACAAATCCAGCTGGGAAAAAAGGGAGAACGTGCCAGGTCAGTTCTGGAAAACCAAACAGGAGAAGGGGCCTGTTCCACATTTCCACTCAGAACCTGCAGTATTCCCCACCCTCCACCCTGCAAGCTGAATCTCTCTCGGGACAGGGGTCTGGGAGGGAGTCCAGGGCAGCAAGCCTGAAGCCGCCCAGTGAGGCAGCAATGCCCTGGATTGGTGTGGGAGGGCTGGCAGAGGCTCCCATGCCCCCAAAGGAGAGAGCCAAGAGATCCTGAAGGGGATCTCCCCACAGGGAAAGGGCATGGGTGGGAGACCTGGCCCTCTCAGCAGATGCCACCACAGAGAACATAGCAATGACACCTTGTAGCTAGTGCTATCCTGAACAAATGGCACCATAATCTGATAGCTCCCTGCAGACCAGGGATGCTATATGCACCCTGATCCAATTATGCCTTGATAGGCTGAGGCAGCAGAATTGCTTGAACCCGGGAGGCGGAGGTTGCAATGAGCTGAGATCACACCACTGCACTCCAGCCTGGGTGACAGAGTGAGACTCCATCTCAGAAAGGAAAAAAAAAAAAGGGGGGAGAAGATATGAGAAAGGATTAATGAACCAGTCCAGGGAGAGTGATGTGGATAAGAAGGACGTCCCGGCCTGTCCGGGTCTGGGTGGTCCGTCAGCACCTTCCAAGGAAGAGTCTTTTATGTGGGCAGAGCCTTCGGCGGCAGACGCCAGGCACTTACCACCGTGACAGCAAGACAGTGTCTGTTAAGACAGCCGGTTCAAGCTGGGGGAGTCCTGCTCTCTTTATGGCCACAGAGTCTTCTGGCGCGGACTGAGAGAGGAAGAGAGTGTGCCCGCCCGGGAGTCCTTATCTGGATAGGCGCAGCCTTTGTGGATTAGGCAAAACATCTGGTCCCTGTTATCATGATGCCTTTTGAAATGCAGGATGGAGTCTTTTTCCAGGATGGAGTTACTTATGTCAAGGATGCCCTCTACAGTGCCTATATCCAGTGCCACTTTGATGAATGAATGAGCGAATGAACGAACACACAGCTGGTGGCACGGCACCAACCCTGGAGGAGCGAGTGCGGACACTGGTCTCGTTTTCTGATTTCAGCAGCTCCAGGCTGCAGGTCGGGATGTGTATGGCTGTAAACCGCTGCTCCATGGGGGACGACAGGCCGCAAAGTGTGACTTCCTGGGTAGGAAAGACAGGTGCCTCTGCTTCCACCTGCTCAGCCCTGGGGAGAAGAGAGTTTGTTTCTGTGACTCCCCTTCCTGACTTTTTGCCTGACCTTTTGACATTTTCCTGTTCAATGAAGGGCTAAAAGGAAGCAGAAAGTAAATGGGGCTGATTTCTCCCGAGTGAGTTGACAAAGAGCATGGGGAACCAGGAGCTTCCTGGAGAGTTTCAACCTCCTCCCTCCTCGCCGATCGCCTTGCCTGGTGGGCTGGGCTCAGGAAACTGATGGAGAAAAGGGGCTCTGTGCCTCCTCCATACGTGCATGTGTGCATGTGTGTATGCGCGTGTGTGTGTGTGTGTGCGCATGTGTAAATGGGGAGCCCAAGGGAAAGGAAGGGGGTAAAACATGAATACATTTCTAGTGACTGAGCCACTGTGTCCCTGGGCCCAGAAAGAGTGTGATGCAAGCTGCATCTTGAAGATGGTGTGATCGAAACCAGGCAGCTACTCTCTTTCCAAAGTGCTCCATCTTACCTGTGCCAGGCACTGCCTTCAGCTCTATAAATATTAATTTCCTTGTTTGTTTGTTTGTTTGTTTGTTTGTTTGTTTTGAGATGGAGTTTTACTCTTGTCGCCCAGGCTGGAGTGCAATGGCAGTGATCTCAACTCACTGCAATCTCCATCTCCTAGGATCAAGCGATTCTCCTGCCTCAGTCTCCCAAGTAGCTTGAATTGCAGGAGCCCACCAACACGCCCGGCTCATTTTTAGTAGAGACAAGTTTTCACCATGTTGATCAGGCTAATCTCAAAATCCTGACCTCAGGTGATCCACCCACCTCGGCGTCCCGAAGTGCTGGGATTACATGTGTGAGCCACTGTGCCTGGCCTAATATTAATTTCTTAATCCTCATAGCAACCCCATGAGGTAGGTGTCATTTTATCCCCATTTTACAGATGAAGAAACTGAGGCACAGAGGGGGTAAGTGACTCACACAAGTTCACACAGACTGGAGGGAACAGAACTGGGATTTGAGCCTGAACCACCTGGTTCCTGGGGCCTTTAATTGCATAGCGCGCTCCATCCTCCAAAGCTGTCTCAGGATAGCTCTCGGGTCCCAGACTCCTGAGTCAAAACCAGCAGCACAGTCATGAAGAACATCACGTCAAGAAAGATACAAAAGCATCAGTCGGGCATGGGGCACACCTGTCGCCCTAGCTGCTCAGAAGGCTGAGGCAGGAAGATGGTTTGAGCCCGACAGGCGGAGGCTGCAGTGAGCTATGATCCCGCCACGGCACTCTAGCCTGGGTTACAGAGCAAGACCCTGTCTGGAGAAAATGACAATCAATTCAATTCGATGCAGATACTAATCGTCCCCAGATCACTGGCTCTGTGCTCAGCAAACTTTATCATAAGGGCAGCGATGTGGATCAGAGCGACGGCCACTTCACAGACGAGACGCTTCACTCCCTGCCCACCGCCCAGATGCTAAGGAGGGAGAAGCCAAGTCTCAGCCTTCGACGGCTCCTTCCCTTCCAGACTGCGTGGGTTGGTTTTTCCTCTAGCTGCTTTGCCAATTCAAGGGCAACAAACCCCACCACCTGCCATGTACTAAGAGGAAAATTATTATTTTTTAAACAAAAGGACACTGAATACAGCAGGGACACCCTGAGGTGTCGGCAGAGATGGGTCCCAGCTTGGAGTGGCCACAGGCGCTCCTGTTTGACCCCCCAGTGGCCCCTTCATGTGGAAGTTCTGCACTGTCCCCAGGGACTTGGGGGCCTAACCCCAAAGTGTAGCCAAGGAAAGGAAGTTTCGATGCTGCCAGTGTCTCCGGGCTGCCTGTGTGGCCTCAGCTTACCTCACCAGCTGTCTTTCAAAACTGCCCCCGTGGCTCGCTCACCAGTCAGTGGTGACAAGAGACAATTCGACAGTCGTAAGAGTGGGAGGGTGTGGGCCTCGCTGCAGGCTGGGAGTCACGCAGCAGCAGAACACGGGGGGCCAGGGCTGCCTTTGGCAACCGCAGTTCCCCTCCCAGCTCAGGAAGCAAGGCCTGAAGGGATTTTCGGGGACTTGTGTCTCTAGTCCTACTTTCTGCTCAGCTGTTTCCCCAGTATCTCTCTTTAGACTAAGAGCCAGCCCTATTTCTCCGATAACAAAATGAGGGTGACGGTGCCGTCCTTGGCACTTAGGGTGGCAGATGCCAGAATGGAGTGGGTGTTCAGAGATGCATCCTGCGAGTCACGATGCCGCCCTAACATCATGTTTGCGGATGTGCAGTGAGAGTTTTCTCGTTCATTCTATCAACAAAGGAGGTTCTCAAGTGACTGCTCAGGATTGAGCACCAGAGATAGAGCGGTTCCCAGATCAGGGGAGGGGTAAACAAGAGTCCCACAAATAGTAGCGGTAGTCAGTGGCACGTGGTGTTGAATCGGGAGACTTTGTGTGTAAAGGCAGGGAGGCTTCCTGGAGGAGGAATCTGGTCTTTATCTTAGGAGCAATGGCCACAGTCATGGAAGTGTTCACCAAGGGTGCTGGGATGAGATTTGCATCTCCAAGGCTCCTTCTGATGGCAGCATGGAAAAGGGGTAGACAGGTCCAGCATGGAGGCAAGGAGACCAGGTGGAGGCTGTTTCCCAGCCCAGGTGAGAGATTTCAGCAGCTCAGACTGGGATGGTGGCCACTGGGATGGAGAGAAGCTGGCAGAGAGATACTGAGGCAAAGACACTGGCTTGGGAGTACACAGGCTTTGGGGAGCAGGAGAAGGCAGGGTCAGATGCCTCCCGGTTATCTGGCTTCACAAAGCTGGACTGATGGTGTTGTCAATCAATGCAGGTACCTTTGGGTTGAAGAAGAAGGTAGAAAGAAAAATCGTGGCCATAGTAAATTTTTTAAAAAATACAAAGTATAATCTACAATATGACAGCATCTTTGTTTTAAAATGTACAGAAAAAAGACTGAAAGGAAATTTAGTACAAATTAACGAGGTTCTCTCTGAACAAGGGATTGTTTTCTTTCTGCTTTTCTCCATTTCTCAAATTTTCATTAATGATCACATACAATATTACGATTAGGGAAAATCGCACTTGTAAAAAGCATCATATATTTGACCAACTCTGGAGAAATCCATGCCTTGTATAGAGGTAGCTTTTCCATTTTTTCAGAGCAGGGAGCAGACAATCCCAGTGCTGGGACTCAATGACCCTTGGTTAAACCTCACCCATTTCCAAGATGATTTGCCAGACACGCACAGCCTCACACGAGGAGCCTCTCAGAAGAAACTTTTTTTTGCTGTTGTATTATTTTGTTTTGTTTTGTTGCTCCATTTATTAAATCTGGGTTTGTGCATCATGTTCTGAATTATAACAGTTCATTGTAAGTTTTTTTTTTTTAAGTTCAATATTATATTTTCTCTCTTTCTCCCAAAGAAATATTTAAATCAAACCACAGGATGAAGTTGACATTCGTTTGCAACTTTTGGGCCTTTTAAAAAATAAGAGGAGCTCCCTTCCCTGGCTTCGAAAGGGTAAAGGGGTGTTCTGTTTTGTTTCACTTCTGGATTTGGGTAGAGAAGAACCACTTTGAAGAAACTGCCACCATAAATCCCGTCTGCTTGCTTGGGAAGAACGGTTGGCTGGGGTCCTTTTAAGCTGGGAGCATGAGAAGCTGGAAATGGTGTGGGGCTTCCCTGACACCCAGGAGCCATCAGGAAGAACACAGATGCATTCCAGGGGAGCTAAACCGAACCGCTCCCCAAGCGGCGGGGGGGGGGGGGGGGGGGGGGGGGGGGGGCAGGGAGCAGCACAAGCTCTGCCTCTGCACCGCCAGCTGCCAGCTGCGTCTTTCTAGGGCACCGCCCGTGCCTCTGAGTCCTCCAACTGAACCAGGCTGAGACTCAGCCACCAAGTGTAGGGCATTAATTGGGTTCTTGCTCCCAGAGCCCAGAGCTAAGTCATTAGGCATGGGAGGTGGCTGTGTGTGCATGGAGGGTCAAGCTCTTCGGCCTCGACTAAACAAATAGTAATAGTAGAAGTAGTAGTAACAGTAGTAATAATAGTAGCAGTAGTAATAATGATAGCAGCAGTAACAGTAATAGTAAGTGGTGGTTGTAGTAGTAATACTGCTTGCTATTAGTGGTACTAATTCTAGTAATAATAGTAATATTAATAATAGTGTTAGTAACAGTAATAATGGAACTGGTAATAATAGTAGGAACAGCAGTGGTGATAATAATGGTCATCAGAAGAGAACCATCCCAACAACCTGAGCACAGCTGGTCTTCACTGGACACCATGAGCCGCTGTCCAGACCTTCTTCACTCCCACCAACACCGGCCGCTCCACTGACTATGAGATGCTCAAGGAGGAGCAAGAGGTGGCTGTGCTGGGGGCGTCCCACAACCCTGCTCCCCTGATGTCCACCGTGATCTACATCCGCTGCGAGACCTCTGTGTCCAACCATGTCATCTGGTCCCTGTTTAGCACCCTCTTCATGAACTCCTGCTGCCTGGGCTTCATAGCATTGGCCTCCTCCGTGAAGTCTAGGGACTGGAAGATGGTTGGCGACCTGACCAGGGCCCCGGCCTGCGCCTCCATCGCCAAGTGCCTGAACATCGGGGCCCTGATGGTGGGCATCCTCGTGACCATTCTGCTCATCGTCATCCCAGTATTGATCTTCCAAGTCTCTCGAAAGATCAGGAGGCACCATCCAGGTCAGAAGCTCTGCCCACGCCCTGTCTCCCACGTGCTCCACCTTCCATTCCTTCCCCTGCCCCCAGAGCCAAGTCCTGTATCAGCCCTTTACCCTCACATGCTTTTCTACAATGGCATTCAATAAAGTCCACGTGTTCCTGGAAAAATAACTAAATAATGGTCATCATAATACTAACACTAGCAATGGCAGCAGCTATCATTTAGTGTCCTCTGCATCCCAAACACCCCTGTAAGCACGTTCAGAGACAAACGCATTTAATCTCCAAGACACCTGTGAGGAAGACAGTATGTTACCACCCTCAGTTCATAGATAAAGAAACTGAGGCACAGGGCTTTGATGTGATTTGCCCAAGGTCTCCCCACTATTAAAAGACAGGGCCACCAGGCACAGTGGCTCACTCTTGTAATCCCAGCACTTTGGAAGGCCAAGGCCAGAGCATCGCTTGAGTTCAGGAGTTGGAGACCAGCCTGGGCAACATGGCAAAACCCCGTCTCTCCAAAGAATACAAAAATTAGCCAGGCGTGGTGATGGGCACCTGTGGTCCCAGCCACTTGGGAGGCTGAGTTGGGAGGATCACTTGAGCCCAGGAAATAGAGGCTGCAGTGAGCCAAGATCGCACCACTGCACTCCAGCCTGGGTGACAAAATGAAACCTAGTCTCAAAAATAAATAAATAAAGAGGCAGGACCAGGACTTGAATCCAAATCTGTGTCACTTCAGAGGCCCCGTGTGCCCTTTCATCCAAACTGGTGGTTCTCCTGCAGCTGCCCACAAGTCCCTGGAAACATCTAAGCATCTGTGGTGCACCTTCGGGGACTCAGCTACAGTCTAAGCTGAGTGCCCATACGTGAAGGACCCAGCTCTTCTGCCTCAACTAAACCAACAGTACTAGTAGAAGTAGTAGCAGTGATAACAGTAGCAGCAGTGATAGCAATGGCAGTAGTGATAGTAGCCGTAGTAGTGGGGGCAGTAGTAGTGATAGTGCCATGAGTGGTAGCTGTTGGGTTTTGTTGGGGGTCACTTGGTATTGGAATCTGCCTCTTGCTGCCCTACACCAGGGGTTCTCCTGTGCCGGCCTGGATCTAAATCCCTTAACGGGCTCGACAAAATACAGATGGCCAGGCCCAGCCCCAGCCCCAGAGCATCTGACTCAGGAGTTCTGGGGCGGGGCCTGAGAACCTGCATTCTAACAAGCTCCCAGGGGATGCTGATTGGGCTGGCCCGGGAATCCTACTTTGTGAGCCACTGCTCTGGGCCACTCCTTCCTCCTGGAGGAAACTCCATCACGCACATGAGCGCATATGTTCGTTCAACCCTCGCTCAGCACTCACCACGGGCCAAGCGCTGTGCTAAGCACAGAGGGTGACAAGGCAAAACAGACAAGTCCTTGCCCTTGGAGAGCTTCAGTCCCATTGCCTGCTCTTCTGGCTTTGACAGCAGGGATCCTCTGGGGCTGAGAGGGGCCTTGGGGAGTGGATAAGATAAGATGCTTGTTGGCGGGAGAGGACCTGCCCGCCCTGGGAAAGGCTCAGTTTGTTCTTGGCCCCTCAGCGAATCCATTGTCCAAACCTCCCCTCTAAACCAGTTACATAAGTGTTCCCTGAGGCCCGGAAACTTCCAGATGGCCACACGGCCCACCCCACCAGCTGCTCCTGGGATGTCAGCTCCGGCCACTTCCCGGGTCCTGGAATTCCCAGAGCAGCCAGACACAAAGCAGCTGTCTAAACGTCAGGAAGGCCAGGCACGCCGAGTGTGAGACGGGCTGACAACAGCCTGTGTGTACTCCTGGCCCCTCTCCAACAGCAGCTGGGCCCAGAGGGCGGTGGAGGCCCCAGTGCCGGCAAGGATGGAGCAGGGTCCCCATGACCCCAAATATCTGGGGCCCCAGCACACACCAGCTGTCCATCAGCCCCAGAGGGAGGTGCGCCAGCAATCTCCCCCTTAGCCAGAACAGGCCACCCTGTCCCTGCCTTTCTGCTCAGACACATTCCTGGTCCCTTCTGGTTGACAAACTCCCCCCACCTGCTCCTAAGCCATCCTTACCATATCAGGGAACCACGAGGGGCATCAGAAACGCCCAGAAAACGTGTCTAGAGTGCCCATTCCTGGGCCCCACCCACAGTCTAATCCCATAGGTCTGAAAACTGGCCCGGGAGTCTTTAGTTTTACAAAGCCCCAGGCAACTGTGATGCAGGAGTTCCTCAGGCCATCCTTCAAGAAACACTGACACAGATGGCGCGCTCTCATTTTATAGGACATAGGATCTATATGCAATGGAGAATATTTTATATCTACATATGGTTGTCCGTAGCTACAGCCTGACTACTTACCTATAGACAGATGATGGATGATAGATACCGACATATCCCAGGACACCCAAGTCTCCACCTCACCTTCACAAGGCTTTCTTTCTCCCCTTGTTTTCTGTAAGGACACCTGTCACAGAATGTGGGGCCACCCTAATCAAGAATGATCCCATCTCAAAATCCTTCACTTCATCACATCTGCAAAGACCCTTTTCCCAGATGAGGCCCCAATCATAATCCTTTGGGGTTCGGATGTGGATGAATCTTTTTGAAGATTCAAACTACTACAATGGTATGATATAAACTAATAGTTTGTATTAGTTTAATGTAAACTATTCTAAAGAATATAGATATTCTCCTTGGAAATTGGATCTCGCCAGGAATGCTGGCTCATGTCTGCAATCCCAGCATTTAGGGAGGCAGAGGCAGAAGGATCAGTTGAGCCCAGGAGTTCAAGACCACCGTGGACAACATAGGGAGACCCCATCTCTACAAAAAAAAAAAAAAAGGAGGAAAAAACAAGTTTGAAAATTGGACTTCAAGCAAAAACACACAGGAAAGACATTTGAATTCAAGTGCCCCAGAGGACGGAGCCTCAGGCTGTCCCTGGGCCCCTCTTCAAAGTGGGCGGGCTTTGCACTACAGCCAAGCAGAACAGCCAATCAAATGGTGAGATTTTTCTTGAAGGTCACAAAGCATCTGTTATTGTCTGCCTGTAAGCCCCGTGCATGCTTCACGCCCTCGCGGTTTCTCTCCTTCCTTCCCCGGCCTCTCCGCCCCACTCCTTTCCTGGTCCCCGCTAACTGGCCGACCCTGGGCCTCTTCCCTTCTCCCCGGGCTCCCTCTCCCCTGCAGTCATCCCATCCCTTGCCTTACACGTCATCTGCATGTGTGCCCCCGGCCCATCTCCACACCACATCTTCAGCTCTTGCCTCTCTGAGGCCCAGGTCCATAGAGCCCACTGGCCAATGGCCATCGCCACGCCCTGACTGATGCCTCTTAGCGTGTCTGGGCTCCCATTGCCTGGCATGTAAAATAACGATGACTTTGGATGGCCACTGCGCACGTGCAGGAGGCTACAGCAAAGACGCTCAGCACGTGGTAAGTGCTGAAGTTCTGAGGATGGTGTCTTCTAAGGCAGCATGCAAACGGCACGGCCGCTCCCCTCGAGGTGGAGGAGACTCTGACTGGGAAGCAGGCCCACGGCCAGGTCCTCCCAGGTTCAGGGGTCAGGGTACACAGCTGTTCAGCAAGACTCTTGGGAGGACCCTCCCCTTCCTTCCCTGGTGCATGAAGCTTCAAGTCTCGGGCAGAGCCTTCCTGTTCTTTAGCAACGAGCCACGGGGTTTAAGTGTAAATCGCCCCCAGGAGACAAGAATCAAGGACTTGGACTTATTCTCACTAAAGTGCATGTGACTGACAGCAGATCAGTTCCCAAGAGAGAGCAAGTATGAGGATCCTGGCAGTGGGGTCCAGCTTGGCGCCCCAGCTTCAGGCAGCGCTCAATGGTCTCACGCCCCTCAAAGGGGCCAGTGCAGAATTGCCCACCACCAGGGGGCAGCAGAGCACCAGGGACCAATTTCTACCACTCCCCAGAGGGGTGAGAACGGATGCCTCTAACCCCGGCCCATCTAGGCAGCCTCTCCTCCTTCCAGTCCGATATATGCTCCATCCGCGCACCCCAGGGATCCAGAGAGGCCTCCAGGGAAGCAGGAACCCCATTTCTTAGAGGCCATTTAGCCCAAGTAGTGACTGAACCCCTTGACCTGTTATCCAAGAAAAAGGGTCCGGCCCCCATCCCAGGGCCCAGCCCCCATCCCTGAGACTTCTTAATTTAATGCCTTAAAGCGGGGTCCCTGGGCCAGAAGCAGCAGCCTCACCTGGGAGCTTGGTGTAAATGCTGATTCTCGGGCCCCACGCCAGACCGACAGAAGCAGACTCTCCGGGAGTGGGCCTGCAATGTGGGTTTGAAGACGCCCTCTAGGAAATTCTGATGCAGCTCAAACATGAGAACCAATGAATCCGGCCAAATAGAAATGCTGCTTTCATTTGCACAGCCAGTGTTGCCATCAGGAAGGACAACATGGTGTGGTGGCAGTGCCCTGCACTATGAGGAGGCTGACCTGGAACGAGGGCACTGGACTCTGCTGGCCTGGCCTGTGCTGGCAGCAGTAGGTGGCTCATATGTCCTGATGGATGAATGAGCTGAGCATGGTGACGGCCTCGACACACAGCGCCCATGACCCAGCTCCCATCGGAGCCAGAAGGAAGAGTTAAACGTAGCCTCGGGGGGTGCCAGTTCTCCAAAATGAGCGCTTCTGTGGCTGAAACGGAGCCCCAGTCCTCCGCAGACTGGGCACTTAAGTAGAGGCCACTCATCAGGAAGCATCAGAAGGGAGGGGACCCCACAGCCTGGATTCGAATCCCTGATTCATACGAGCTGGGATTTGAATCTACTCAGGTGTCACAACCTCTCTGATCCCCAGCTTTCCCGCTCTGTCCACTGGGGACAGTAAAAGAACAGACCAAATAAGCTTGTGAGGACAAAATAAGATCACTCATGGGACACCCTGGGGCGTAGTAAACATTCACCAGTATCAGCGAATTTTCTTAGTAAACAGGTCATGTAAGTTGTAAAAATCTATATGTTCTCAATCTGGCTGTTCCTCCAAAGGTTAAACATAGCGTTTCCATGGGACCCAGCCATTCCACTTGTGAGTTTACACCCAAGAGAAATGAAAACACGTTCACACAAACACATGTGCGAGAGCGCTCTTGGCAGCACTATTCACAGTAGCCAAAACACAGTGGAAACAGCCCACATGTCCATCAGCTGCTGATGGACAAACAAAATGTGCTCCATTCACTCAACGGAACATTATTCGGCCATGAAAAAGGAATCGTGTTCAGGTACGTGCGACAACGTTCATGACTTTGAAGACGTGGTGCTGAGTGAAAGAAGCCAGATACAAAGAACCACAGACTGCATGATGCCATTTATAGGAAACGTCCAGAACAGGCAAATCCAGACAGACTGAAAGTGGATTCATGGTTACAGGGGCTGGAGGAAGTTGAGGAATTGGGGATGATGGCTAAAGTGCAGAGATTTTTGGGGGGTGAAATAAAATATTCTAAAGAGGATTGTAGTGATGGCTGCACACCTCTGTGGATACACTAGAAATTACTGAACTGTGGGCTTTTAACAGGTGAATTGTGTCTATGTGAATTATATCTCAAAAAAAAAAGCTGTCAAAAAAAATCCATGCTTCTCCCATAAGATTCTCTACAGCTATTTTAATTGTTAATGAGAGTAAACAGGTGTGCCCCATGACCATTTTAATTTTTAACTGATCCCTAAGCAAAAGAGTTTAGAAAAGGTGCCCGAGGTCACGTGCGGTGGCTCACGCCTGTAATCTTGGTGCTTTGAGAGGGAGGCTGAGACAGACAAATTGCTCGAGGCCAGGAGTTCGAGACCAGTCTGTGCAACATAGGGAGACCCTTATCTTTATAAAAATATTTTAAAAAACAGCCGGGCATGGTGGCGTGAGCCTGTAATCACAGCTACTCGGGAGGCTGAGGTATTGAGCCCAGGAATTTGAGGCTGCTGTGAGCCAGGATCACACCACAGCAGTGCAACAAGACAGCAAGACCCCGTCTCAAAACAAAGAAAGAGAGAGAGGAGAAAGAAAAGAACAAAAAAAAACAGGTGCTTGAGCTCAATTCCACATCCAAGTTAGGGGCTCTGTCACGAGCCCTCCTTCGAGTGGCCGGGCCTTCATAGCACACCAAAGCAAAGCAGTGCACTGAGTATTGCATTTGTTTAAAGACCACAGACTTTCTCGTCAGATTTGTCTGTAAACTCCATATAATCCTTGAAGTGGGCTAAGCCCCCTGAGTTCCTCAGGGGTTCGAGGCTAACTTATCACCAGAAAAAACCCAGCGTCTCCAGGCCCAGAGAGTCAGGCTGGGAGCCCGCAGCCATCCATGAAGCCAGCTCCAGGGAGGTCTGGCCTTGAGCCTGCCCCGGCCTTATCTCCAAGAGGATGTGTTCTCGCCCTACTCCAACTGTTTGTCCAGAAGACAAAGGCCCAGGCCGGGTCCTGAAAAGTGAAGTGTCACCCTTCAGTGATCAGGGGGAAGCGTCCCCGGCCCAGCTCTGGCAGAGTCACCGAGAGAACGGATGGGGCTCCTGGCACAAGGACCCTGTGTCTTCTGTCCCCTCCCTCACTCAGACCCTCCCACAGGGTGCCCTCGCCATCCCATTGGCCTTCAGGCTCTGAGGGTGGCCTTTGGGTTCCCCGCCTTGACCCCTGGCCACCTGCATGCCCTGCCCCTCCTCCCACTCCCAGGCACCTCTGGGCCTCCGCTCAGGCAGTCAAACGCAGCTCTACCAGGCCCCGGCCGTGTGCCCTTGGACAAGTGCCCTCTCCAGAGCCTCAGCCCCCTGTTTGCAAGAGCTTGTGAGCTAAAGTATGCTGGGGCCTGAATACGAGGCCGGGGCGAACTGGCATTCCTGCTGGCTCTGGCCTCTGGGACGGCAAACCCTCCAGCTCACTGCCCTCCACCCTTCTAGCTGCAGCTCCCTCCTGTGCCCCAGAACTGCCCGGCACTCTGGGGCTCCAAGGCTCATCTGGGCACGACTCTGCGCTCCCGACAGAGGACTCTGCACACCCCCTCCGTAGCCTGGCTCATTGCAGCTCTTCACGAAGACGCTTCATGGAGTGAGTGAGTTTCCAAAGCACTTTTCCTTCCATTATCTCATTTGGTCCTCACAGCACCTGGAGCACCTGGCTGTTGCTCCATTTTACAGGTGAGAAACAGAGACTCGGAGCCCTGGGCTCCAGGCCAGCCTTCTCCCCTTCAGCTTCGTGGGGTTTCAAGACGGGGGGAGAGGGGCGCTGGCCGGGGGTTAAATGTGGTGCTGTCCACAGCCCCTGCATGGCCTATTACTCGGAACAGTCCTTTGAAAGGACACCCTTTAAACAAAGCCTCCCAGCCCAGCCAGGGGGAGCGGTCCCATTTCCCTGGGCCTGGCTTCACCCATCCCAAGGGTGGGGCTGTGCCTTCGCTGACTCAGTTCTGGTCCCAGGCCAGGGATCCCGCCAGAGCCAGAGCCGCTCTGCCTCCCTGGCCCGGCCTCAGACCCACGGCACCGGCTCAGTTTATCTTCCTTGTCAGTAAAAGAGGGAAGTGGCCCTAGGGACCCTGAGGGCCACTCTCCTGGAAAATGTGGACAAGCTGTTCAGGCCAGTGAGAAGGGATGGTTCTTTGCAGCCAGTTCCTGCAACAGCCCAGAAACAGAAAATAGAGCCGCCCAGGGACTTCGATGCCAAGCCAGACCTGGGTCTGCACCCGGCCCCTCTGGCTCCCAGCACTGTGACCTTGGGAGACCTTGGGAACCCCTCCAGCCCGTTTCCTTATCTACAAAATGGAGAAAAGGCTGCCTAATAATTATCCTTGTTCGGAAGGGCAATCAGTGTGTTTAAAGGAGGTTGTGCAGTCTAGGAAATGTTGGGCACGGTGCCAGACACATAAGTCCGCGATGAATGTCACTTGTTTTTAAAAAGCTTGCTTATTGGTAACACTCACCAGAAATCCTCCAGGGAGAGGCAGAGTGAGAAAAAACTACATTGCCAGAGTAGGGGGTTATGGGGGAACCCTCGGTGAGGGAGGAGCAGGAGAAGTGGATGGATGCGGTGCCAGCAGATGCTGCGGCCATGAGCGAGGGTGGGACCCCCAGCGGCCAGCAGGACGGAGGGTCGGCGGGGGGGGGGGGGGTGCCCGGCACGGGGAGGGGCATGGAGAGGAGGAAGGGGAGAAAGGTCAGGTGAGCCTCCAATCTGAGTGATTTGGGGCCATGTGAGGGGTTTTGAGGGGGCTGGGGGGCAGTCAGTGGGCCTGAGTGACTCCGACACGATCCCATCAGAGGGCAGGAGTGGTGCAAGGGCTGTTTCAAGAGCTGTTGTTGAGGTGGGAGGTTGGTCTCACTTGGATGTTCTTTCAAAGTCCCTTGGCAGTTGCAAAGCAGAGATTGAAACTCTTTCTTCAACTGCGCTGGCTGCTGGGCCGTTTCTTTGGGGGGCTACAACGTGCTGAACCCTGGGAACTAGCTGGGTTGCACGTTTCTGTCCTCAGCGGATGGTAGGAGGGGCTGGTGGAAGGCCCCCACAGCGGGGAAAGACACCAGGGGCCGGGTCTCAGTCAGGGTGCAGCCCCACACGCAGATCAGGACTCAGAGGAGCCGTGGAGAGCCCAGGCTGCCGTCCCCACGCTCTCAAGCCAGAAGGAGCCTTGGGGTTAAGCGGGGAGTGTGTTCCCCGGCACGCGTGTTCATTCCTAAGGCCACCCCAGCCAACGGCGGCAAATGCAGGGGCTGAAACCAGCCTAAGCACATAGAAGGCCCCGGGGCAAGCCATTCAGTGTGATTTCAGTTCAACGTTAATGGGGGGACATCGCTTCCCGGCTGGGGCCCCTGTGTGAGTGGCGTCTGCACTCTCTGCCATGTCTGCGTGGCTTTTCTGGGGGCACTCTGCTTTCCTCCTACATCAAAGATGGAATGTTAGGGAAATGGCACGTCTGCGTGGTGCCAGCCTGAGTGGATGTGGGTGTGGGTGAGTGGGTGTGGGTGGGTGTCGGTGTAGGTGTGGATAAATGGGTGTGGGTGTGGATGAGTGTCTGTGAGTGTGGGTGAGTGGGTGTGGATGTGGGTGAGTGGGTATGGGTGGGTGTGGGTGTGGGTGAATGGGTGGATGAGTGGTGTGGGTGTGGGTGAGTGGGTGTGGGTGGGTGAATGGGTGTGGGTGAGTGGGTGTGGGTGGGTGTGGTGTGGGTAAGTGGGTGTGGGTGAATGGGTGTGGGTCAGTGGGTGTGGGTGGGTGTGGGTGTGAGTGTAGGTGAATGGGTGTGGG